>NC_071581.1:8314026-8336526 GCF_024509145.1 Vidua macroura
CAGATCTACCTTCCCAGTTATTCTTCCCTCCCTTCCTCCCCCTTAAACTACACCTATATAAATGGAAATTCAAAGCCTATAGTTTCTAATGCACTGTCTTTGTGGATTAGTTAATTTTTAGGCAAGTTACAGGAGTATCTAGTGCAAACATTTACATTTACTAAAAGGGGGGAAAAAGAAATATGAAGTTACTAAAATCATTATAGCCATTATTTGAACAGAACATTTCAACCCTGCTGAATGCTTGCAGTCTTTGAGCTCTGTCCTTCTTTTTTTAAACTACTTTCATACAGATACCATTGACCAGCGCAGCAGTCACTGAGTGCATTTCTTCCTTGCAATTCCTTTGCGTTGCCCCAAAATTTTGCACTTGCCAAATAATGTCCTGCTTTTCTCAAGTTTTTGGTTACTGTGCAGGTTTTAGAAGACTTAATCTTCAGGGAAATTCACTATGGTAAAGAACAAGAAAAGAAAGGAGGAAACATGATTTAAATGAGCTTGTGTCTTCTACTTAAGCTCCCAGAGAGATATTCAAAGTTTGAAAATGCAATCTCCAGATAAAGATAAAAGCTCCCGTGTTATGTCTCCGCAAACCAGAACACAACTGGCACTTAGCAAGTTGTCCTGTCTGCTGATGGGAGCAGCATGGATGAATCTGGCCAGTCCACTTGCACTTCCCTTTCTGAAACCAGTAATAAAGTTTGAGAGGGGTTATTTTTAAAGCAGCTTTTAGAGTGTTCCAGCTCACTACTGTCAGCTTCAGATCTCGAATGCAATTTGATTTATAATTACATTTTAAAAACTAGCATTAAAATAACATTAGAGGGGTCATAATCTGAACTTTTTAATAGTTAGGCACGTAGCATATATTTAGAAATGGATCTCCAACAGGATTCATCTGGAACATATTCTGGCTGGAATTCCTTCCTTCAGCCATTTCAGTACTCTGCTGAAGCTGGTGTGCCAAGAGGCTATGGTGGAGCCCTGTATTTCAGTGTTGCTTCAAATGGAAACCAACTGAAATATACTGCTGAACATTTGCTAGTCAAGGTCTTTTCTTGCATTAGTCAGGCCCATGTTTGTACACACCAATAGGTGAGAAAGGGCTGGAGAATCTGGAATAAGGCCTCTGCACTGAAAAGACATGTGTTACATCCCTTGAAAAATCCAGTTGGCTCCATTGCTTCTGAACCTTGAAGCCACTTTAATTTTCTTGGTCTCTGTGGCACAGAATGACTTGAGGGCATTCACCACTTTGAGTAGTTCCTCGAGGTCAAGTTCTGCTCATGCCAGCCAAAACACACGTGCAGTGAAAAAGCAGCATTCCCAACAACTGTTCCTACCTGTCCTCCCAGCTGTGCAAACAACTCACACAGGCACTCAGGGAACCTGTGCCTGCACCTCCTGAACACAAGATGGGCTTCAGATAGGTGCACTGGTACCTAACTACAACTTCAGAGGCAAAAGGCAGACAAGGAACTCAGTTTCTGAATACTAGTGCTGAATAAATGAGCTAGTAAAAAAAAAAAAAAAAAAAAAAAAAAAAAAGCCTGTGCCTTAAAACCAAGTTTGAAATTTTATAGGCTTTTACTCCATAATTTGTACTTGAGCCTTCTGTTATTTTTAAACAAATCTAATTTCTTACAGCTGTGAAATTTACATTTTAAGAGTGTCTAGTGGCCATGTGCATTAATTACTTTATTGTAATATTTTAATGAGTTTGGGGTTCAACTTTGAAAGAATCCTTCTGAATCCCTGCTTCCCCACAGAATTACACTAGAACCTGATTCAATCACAACTTCACACACCCTGGTCCAAACCCTGATGGACCTGCACAATATTTTCAGTTGTTTTATGAAATCACTGAACTTTAAAACTGGATTCAGATTTTAGGACTTCTCACCAAACTAGCCCTACCCTGATTCAGGAGCAGAGCTAGGCTTTGAGGAAGTTTGTATTTAGAGCTGAACTTGCTGGCTTAGTCTCATCTCAATGAAGGAGGTATCAAAATGCAAAGTTCAGCTGTGACAGTTAGCATTTGGGCCAATCTTGTTCAGAATGACACACAATGATGCAATTGCTTCCATCCCAGCATATATGACATTAAAACATGCAAGGCTAAAAGATTAACGTCCCTAAGGAGTATCTAAGTTCACCAGGGCAGATTGAAATGTGCTACTGGAAGATTTCCACCTTTGTAAGAAAACTGAAAAGTACTGCAGTATCCATACTCCTGCCATGGTATCCCCTTTATGGATTTTGGTGGTTTGTGTCATACTAAATTATTTCTTCTTCATCTATGCATGTGCATAAGCAGTGGTGGGGCATAAGTAAAATAAACCTGTTTTTTCAGGCAGTTTCCCAGAAGGATTTAGTGTCCTTGCACTGCTGCAGGTGCAAGTGCTCATCTCAGGACTGAGGCAGAAACCTGCAGACCATTGAGGATCTCTAGAATTTGAACTGAAGAGCTAAACCTTCTTACAACATCCAGTGCACTTTAATTCTCTATGAATAAGCTAAAGATGCAAATCCATAACACACTGAACAATGGGTTCAAGTACAAATACAGATAAATGCAGGGAAAGTGGGACTGACTGTGTTTAGCTGACTGTGATAACAGTAAGAGGTTCATCAGCTGTCAAGTGCCACTGCACCCACTGCACCCACAGAGTCATGCTTGGAAATCTGACCACTTTTGTCCCCAACTCTCACCTCTCTTGGCTAGGGCAAATGCAGAATTGCAACTTCAGTGAACTACCCAGCTTTTTAAAAAGCATGTTTTTAAACCACTTACAATAAGAGCAACAGTTATTATTCAGTACATGCTTTTTATCAGATTGAAGATAAACTTTATTATAACTGGTGGAGATGGTATCAATGATTTGTGGTCTATGTGAATTCTATAATGAGAAATGGTAATCTGTCTTGGGGCAAACAATATTGTTCTGTTTACTATGCAATTAGCAATATTAAGTCAAGATTCTATAACTGATAGCTGAAAATAGGGGTGGTAGGAAGAAACTGGAAGCACTGGGAGCTGTCACAGGACAATTATCTGAGGTCTATAAATTATTTACGGTACTTTAGTCTGACATTCCCTCTCATCCTCCAAAAATCTTCCTCTGTGCTCCAGAGATGCTTGCTGTAAAAGTATCAAGACTGTCAGCAGTTTGGGGCAAAGCCAGAATCTCTCCTTGTTGTGAATACTGAACATACAATATAGTGCAGGAGCTTCATTTTCAGAAAGGCAGCAACAAAATAACAAAAAATCTCTCCAAAAAAGAGTCTTACTTTGAAATAATGAACCGACAAGCATGCCAAAAAGAGGTGAGACCTAAACTCCAATTCCTGGCATATTTGATGTGAAATAAAGACAGAGAATTTCCCCTCCATTTAATCTCTTCTTTAATCTTATAAACTGAGTCCCACACCTTTGTGTGACCAAAACCCTGCACTTCTTGTTTACTCTTAGATCAGCCTTAAGCTACTACCATATGGAGCTGGGAACACCACAGACAGAGCAGAAACAGTCCTTAACTAATGGTCAGAGTAAATTGTGTTGGGAGTCAAGTGGGGCCACTCTCAAGTGGTTGGTTAGGAAAAGGCCTGACCTATAATGGAGCTTCTGTGTAAAAGAATACATTTTTTACTTTACATTGTAAAGGACAGAACCATAAGTATGATCAACCACAGAAATTTCCCAGCCTTTTTCTAGTCTGTTTCTTGCTGTACACATGCAGTCCAACCCTTTTGCCTCTGATTCTGTAGCAGTAAGAATTTTGAGATTACTTCAACAGGAACTCAGAGCTACAGCACAGAGCTTTCACAGTGAACAAGCAAGACCTATAAAGTGTTAGAGGCCTCTTTGCTAAACTGATCTTCAAAAAAAAAAAAAAAAAAATTAATCAGATGATCACATTCTTAAAGTACCCAATTCCATTTGTAGCTCTCTGGAAATGTGATGCTCCCCAGAGAGCTCCATTGCACCCAGCAGGCAAAAGCCACATTTAAGGCAGCATGACACAGCAGCACTCTGGCAAGGAGGGTGCCACGAGGAAGGGACTGCTTCTGGCAGCCTCACAACCAGCTCTGCACCCTTTTCCTTAAGGATCGGTGCCTTAAATTCCCATATACCACTGAATGACATCTGGCTGATCCAGAAGATTAGCAGCTTATTCCACCTTTGTTCTCTGCCTTCTTTCAGGACGAGCAATCAATGACACCACAGCAGGCAGAACCCTCCGGCACAAAAGCTAACAAAATTGTAGAATGCTTTAAAGAATGATGTAAAACTTAACAGAGAGTTACAGAAGGGTATTCCCACACAGAATCTCTGTATAAATTCCAATGCTACATGGAAGGGCTCTCAAATTCACTTGACTTTCCTGAACAGTGCAAGGCAAAGCCAGCATCAAATGCTGCAAGAGCAGCCTCTTTCAAACTGCTAAAAGTACAAACAGTTTCAATGAGGTGTGCAGTAAATTTGAGGGCTTCCTTTGCGCAAAATGACACTGAATCAGTTTCACAGCAATAAAACAAACACATAATGTAAAAATAAATGGGAAGAAAAAAAAGGAGAGAAGTATAAAATTTCATGTTCCTGTACATAATATCTCAGTGATTGGCGGAAGTTGCGCACAAACTTCTATTTTACAAAAATCCATTCTTTGGAAGGAAAAACACTCAATAATTGGTATTTATAGGGCTTAATTTCTTTGTCTGAAGAGATCCTGGGTCAGGTCATTCTTCTTCACTATTGTTCAAAATTTATTCCCAGATAAAGAACTTCTCCTGCACTAATAAACAGTTATAATAATTTTCTCCAGAAAGCATTTTTTTGCCTTTCAGTAATTAGCCTACTTAAATGTTTTAATGGAGCTACTGACATACAATTGCACAAAAGGTCCTCTGACCATAATATAAAGTGAAAGATGAGATTCCTAAAAACTTTTGTATGAAGGTGGTCCAGGACTGACAAAAACAGACAGCTATAAAACTATCTTTAAAGGTCATAAATTAGGTACTCTCTTAAATGTAATTCAATCATTCACTGTTATAGGAGCTTGATTCTATTAGTTGTCCTATGCATTTTACAAAATAGAACTCCATTAACATTATTCACTTATAGCTTCCCTCTATAAGTGGATATTCTGCTCAACAGGCTTTAAATAGATTTTTTTTTCCCTGAAATTGCTATTAAGCATACTTTTACTCAAAGGGCAAAGTAGGCATAGGATTATGCTTGTACTTCATGCAAAGGATACATTTTCAGCAATCAGAACCACATTCCTATGAAGTAAAAATACTCTATATAAGCCGATTGTTTCTATCCCTCCTAACCTTGCTCAATAAGGACTCTATTCTGATCTTTTGGGTTACACACAAGTTTTCTAATTTGGCTGAATAAAGGTATCTTGTTGGGCAGCTTCATGAGCATATTCTGTGTCTTGAATTCTGACCTTGACATGTTCAAGGTGGATCTCAGTTATAAGATGCTGCTCAGAGAAGGAAAAAATACTTTAATTAAAAAAAAAATCAGTTGTTTTTTTTTTTTTTTTTTACTTTCTTCAGTTAAGGAATACATTATAGAAGTCCTGCTTTTACATACCTGGCTTTAGACAAACACTAAAATTATAAACCTTGCTAAAGTGACCACAACACGTATATAGCCACAAGATTTTTGGAGCAATTTGCCTAACATGTAGTTACATCTGAGCCACAGAAACATCTACTGTAGCTCATACACCTCTGATTTCATGTTGATTTTACTGTGAGTGGTTGTGGGCCCTCACCTCTCACAGCTTAGATGACTCCATTCTGCACATGCAGAGGGGCATTGTGCTGGGCCAAACCTCAGACCCCACTGGCAGCCTCAAGGGATTTTAGCCACCCTGCGATGCTGAGCCACACACCGCAATAATCTGACACATGAACAGCCTCTGACCCACTGAGGTGCTGGAGTTGCAACAGCGCAATCTGTACATAAAATATGCATATGCTGAGAGCCAAATCCTCTTTCAGCTGGTTACCATATTCTGTGTTCATGTCTTACTGCTTAAAGCAGGACACATGGCAGAAATCCTACACTGTTCTTCTCATTGGCCACGCCAATCCCAGATAATCAAGTCAGGGCAGACACTCTTTTCTCAGAGGAAAGGGTTGAATTTCATCTGACCACTGAGCTTCAGCTTGCACTTGAGGTTCTAATTTTCTCCTGGTCTTAGCCCATTTCTGTCTTGCTCTGGCACACACTGCCCTAGTAAGTACATTTATTACCTTAGTAATTCCTCTGAGGGCCGTCTTACTTTCACTTTATATCTGAACTCACATAAGCATCTCCCCATTTTACAAGGAAACATTTATTAGCCTCTGATAGGAGCTTCCTGTTCCACCCTGGAGACTCCCATTGTCTGTTACTCTTCAAAAGCAGGCTCACAAGTTGCACCCCCTGGGCAGCTCTCGCTCGCCGTGTTTGAGTGCTGGCCGTGCAGCACGGACATGGAGAAGGCAGGGAGGGGCATGACCAGGCTCCTCAGGTCATCTCCCTGACCTGTTTGCAGCCCTTTACTCAGTAGGCCACACACAGAGACAACATTGGGCCCTTACACAGTGGTACCTCCCACCAGCTACCATCACTGGGTGACCCTGCAATTTCTAGGGTGCCCCATTCATGCTCCTTGTTTATGCCCTTGCGACCAGTGCAGAAAAGACCTCTGAAAGTCTCCTTCACCCAAGGTTTCCTCAACTATGAGGTTCATCTTATTACTTTGGGATACTTGAACAGTAGAGGGTAAGCCTATTATATCATAAAAACAGGGATTTCTGCTGTAATTCTTCCAGTTCACAGCTAATTATCGTACTTGAGAGCTGCTCATGGGATTTTTTTCCAGGTAGTTGTGGATCATCACTGAATATTCCAGATCCACCCTACAAAAATCCTCAGTGTAGCAACTATTTGGTAAAGTTGGTCCTGTCCAAAAACTGTCCAGCATTTCACAGTGTTACATAGGAAACTTTGGCTATGATCCTCTTCAACCACAGCACAGACATATCATCAGTGGAGGTAAAAAAGTATAATCACTAGAAAATAAAATTGCATGGATTTGCCCCAGCTGTAGGTCTGGGGACAAGAAAAAGATTTCAACGCACAGTCTATTTTGCTGGAAACCATGTGAAGTCTCTCATCCACATCAGCCTGCTATTTTTTACTTCTATGGGAGCAGACAACATTCGTATTCAGCTGCTCACTTATAAATAAAAAACATTTTTACATGGGTGGATTGCAGTGGCCTCTTTTCCCCCCCCTCTTTCGGTTCCCATTATTTTATATATTACACACATGTTCTGTCAGCGAAGCCTACTTTGTTATCTGAAACATCTGTGGTACCCTGCTGTGGAGAAGGCCAACACTGCTGCTGCTGTTGCTGCCTGTCTTTATTAGCCACTGATTTGCTGATGTCGTCCTCCGACGGCTCCAGTTGGCCTCCGCAGCGCCAGGGCTGCACGGCACAACTGTGGGGTTCTGTGATCTGCCAGAGGAGTCCTGCAGGTTCACAACGTGGCAGTTACCCTCTCTAGGAGGGTATGAAACCAAGCTTTCATGTGGGAGTCCATGCAGGCACTGGTGTTTGTATTTCTAAAGAAATCTCTGTGAATTTATCTGCAATGCCATTGCAAGGAGGCACATCCTCATCAGAACAAAAGGAACTCCCACCTGAGGCTCTCATGAGATCTCGTTGTTGAGCAGCCATAATATTTTCTCTTTTCTTCTTTTTGGCCAAGTGAAAAGTTACATGGCTTGATCTCCTTTAGCCTTATTTTCAAGTGCATTTCACAGTTATAGTCCTGACATACTGCTCAGTCCCATGAAACTCCCTGGGATCTACTGTTGCTGAAAAGACTATTACCTAAGGTATATAAGTGTGGATTTCTTATGGAGTCAAGAAAAGTTTTTAAAAGATCAACTTAGATATGAAAATATGTATATGTTTCTTAAATAACATATTTATAGATAAGATATTCAGGTCACCTGATAGGAAATGAAGCTATTTCTATGTATTTTATACATGTACTTTCAGCAAGCAATAGCACTTCAGTAAAATCAACTTAACCATTTCCCCTCTTAAAAATCAAAACCCTCTTATCTTCATATGGATTTCTTATGCAACAGATGAGGAGAATACATTCCATA
Source organism: Vidua macroura (assembly GCF_024509145.1). Classification (NCBI taxonomy): domain Eukaryota; kingdom Metazoa; phylum Chordata; class Aves; order Passeriformes; family Viduidae; genus Vidua; species Vidua macroura. Next base: position 8,322,218 of record NC_071581.1, read on the forward strand.
GAAGAATTTGAGAGTTGATTGTTAAACCACAAAACTTAACAAGAACATTTAGGGGAAGATGCAAGAACAACTCACGAAAACACTCACATGGACCAGATTTCCAGCTGATGGCATTGCTTCTGTGGGCCTACTGTTTTAAGAAACTGCTCTCTAATACAAAGGTAAGACTATAAGAAGTTAAAGGCACTTCCTTTCCTTTTTAAAGAAATCTATTTATTGATGACATAAAAATCTGAGCTGAGCTCTGACTCTCATAGCTACACTCAAACCTGCTTTCTTTTAGATTTTTCAGATCTCTCAAGGACTGGGAGCCTGATACAGAGAATAATTATGGTATGGAAGCATCACGTGACTGCTGTCACAGATCTTTTACATGCAAGTCGGTGTGCATATGTGGCCAATTCCAGATTGAAGACTGATGTGGAGATAATTATAAATTAAAATAAAACACAGCTTTTGAAATAACACCCTGTTTTCTTTACAAAGTAATTGATCACCTAACCCCAGAAGGAAGGTTCAAAAGTTACTATAGAACAAAGTGCTAGTAGCAAGCAGCTTGCTATATCTTTCAGGATCAAGACCATGATGACAAGGATAGAGAATCAAGAAAATAAATGCCACAGACATCTCTCCCCTCCTCAACCTCTTTTTGCTTGGAGCATTACTTACTTTTAAATTTGGTTTGTTTATATTAAACAGCTTTAGTTTCCCCAAAACATCTAAACTCTGTGCAGAAACTGGAAGGATATTTCCATATTTAAAATCTGAACCTCCTTTCCTATTCCCTGAAAATAGGAAAACTGAAAACTGAGATGTGATAGCATGGTCTCCAAAATAATTTTCAGATTCCCCGCTAACAACTTGGTGTACAGTAGAACAAGCTTCAGAACTGCCCCCTGGTCAGTTCATGGTGTTTTGCCAGACCAGGAACTAATCACAGAGTCACAGGTTGCTCCCCCTGCTCCAGGCATATCCTTAGAGGGAAAAATGGGAAGGGATACTGTTGCTACTGCTGCCACTTGCTGAGGATTGTCTAAAGAAGGTATTTCAAATCCTCTGGAGGCCAAGGAAGTCACAGATGTTTTCCACTACCAGAGGAGTACAAAGTACCTGAGCAACAGCAAAGACCTGATTTTAAACTTGCAAGATAGCTCTTATTTGGAGGAAAGTGCAAGGAAAGAATAAAATTAATGTATATGTGTGAACAAGGCTAAAACTTGGAAGATGAACTGAAAAGTCAATTATCTTTATAAATTTTAAAACTGCAAACAGATTCAAGCAGGACAGTTTTTCGACCTCTCCAGATCCTTCTGCAGGACATATGTACAAGCTTTACATAAAGAAATATGCTAACTTGAAGTGAAGATATTTATGGTTGTGGGGAAAAGAAAAAAATTAGTGCGGTGTTATGTTGGAATGATAGTAATTTCTCTTTTACCGTTTATGTATGTCACCATCTATTGTTACGCAGTTTTTTAACATGCCATCTGAATATTTCATCCATGGAAAAATTAGTCCCAGCATCTTTTTTCTGGATAATGTTTGGCGGGCATTGCTTCACAACTGCAAACAATCCTTTATTGCTATTGAGTGCTACAGTCAGGCTTGTTCCACACTGGAGGTTAGAATCTGATCCTAAGTCCATTAAATCACAGAGTCTTTTTAAAGTTTAATCTTGAGAGGATTTGAGTTATAAACAAAGGACACTATACATGGTGAAAGAAACAACAGAAAACTATGAACTTATGACATTAATGCAACCTCAAGTTCAAATTTTGTGTGTGATTTAGCAAGAAAACTCTGAGCTTTCAGCAGCAGCATATACACCCTGGCATGTGGGCAAAGCTAAACTGAGCATTGATGCTCCTATCCAAAACACACATATGGATCCCATTTTACTATAGACGTGATTCTTCATGTGCAAAACATGTGTCTGACTGGTTTTCTTTGGCTTTTTAAGATGTATTTCTTTTTCTCTGGTGGGGGCAGGGAGCAGAGAAGTAAATAAACAATTTGCATGGTCCTTGAATATACATTATCTATGAAGAGAACAGCCTGGGATTCAAGGGCAGGTAAAATGCCTGGACTTCAGCTAAAAGTATCAATTTCAGCAAACAACCAAGTGCCGACAGAGAGAAACTTAGTCCACTCTACATCTTCTGCAACACACTAATCTATCCCACTCTATAATTGCTAGATAGGAAAGGGAAAAAGGGCTCCAGATGCTAATAACTTGGAAGTGGTAATTAGAGGAGTCCGCATTACTGCTGCGAGACTCCCATCTTCCCTTGATTACTGGAAAGAAATTTTTTTTCCAGTGGGTCTCCTTCTCACTTCTAAAACAAGCAGCACTTCTGTTTTCGTAAGCCCCATCTCTGCCTCACTAAACACATCAACAGGAATTTGATTGGGCCCAGAAAACTTTCTCTCCCTTCCTTAACGTTGGAGGATGCTCTGTTTCCCATAGAAAATGTAGGAAAATATCCACAAGCTTATAAGGTGACCTAACAGGAAAGTACCACAAGCCCCAACTTTTAGCTATAGAAGATAAAAATTGCCTTCTGCAGCCCCTCTGAGTGTGACAGAGAACAAGAGAGTCTGCTTCCCTTGTTTCAAAGGGTAACAAATATCTTTAAAGGCTCCTTGAGCATTTATAATCTCTGGGATCACAGAGACAAAGTAAGTCTGGAAAGGGTCTGAACATCGCATGAGAAAGTAAAAGGAAAAATACACTTATCACAAAGAGGGAATGCATTTGTATTATTATATTGAAATAGCACAAGGCTACAATGACAGGCTATAAATTTTTCTCTTGGACTGTAACCAATATTTTCCATTTCAAGTAACAACAGTGTAAGAAAGAGCGACTCAGAATTAATAGGAATTACAGACATAAATTGGTAGGTACTTAGGTGAAAAAGAACCTCAAATTCAGCTGCTGTTAAAGGAGAAAAGGTTAACTAGCCCTGTGAGCAACCCTTGGACCCATTTATACTGCTGACCAAGTGACCAAAAAGGTATGCTTAGATTTTAACAGTGGTGCCCATCTTTATGATTCTCAGATTCAGAGCCCAGAAAGTTACAGTGAATATTTTGGCAGTGAAAAGCATCTTGTTTTTATGCCTGAAATTTAAGATTAAACTTAACACTAAACCTAACCTATGTTACCAGATAATAATAGCAGTGATAGTAACTACATGGTTCTGCAATGATGAGAATTAAGTTACAGAAATTTCTCACTTCTACTTTTTCTGATTTGATATGTCATTTCATTAAACATCCATGAATTATTGAATATTAATAATTTTAAATCAGTGTTGTGCCTTAAGATATACACTTACAGACTATTACTATTTTTCTTAACCATTTTATTGCTGTAACTGGCTATTGAAACACTGGCTATTTAGTTAAAAAAATTAAAAATCAACCAACCAACCAAACCAGGACTGGGTTGCAAGAAGCCTGTTAGCCAAAGCCAATGTACATTAGCAAAGTTGGATCCACAAGAAAAACAATTTTTCCTCCATTTTAAGACTCAATCCTACATTTAGTTTGGTACATGAAAATCCACATGATTTTCATGATTGATAAGTCTTAAAACTGAAACTGAAGCTGACAAGACCTCTTTTATTCCCCTCTATACAGACTTACAAAAAGAGAAGGACTGCAAATATCGTAAAAAAATAAAATCAATGCAAAATGGTTTAGCACAGGTGTTGCTGTTATTGTGCTACATTTGGAAAGCCCACACATTCAGCACACCTTCAATTCGCACACCCAGCTGTGTGAGGTGGTGGGCTATTGTTAGTTTACAGGTTTGCAATGAAAAGCATGAAGTAATATTGGCAAGCTCAGGAGCTTTTTTTTTTTCCTTATGATGTCTCCCTGCATCTATTTATCTAGTTCTCCTTGCTTTGTTTCTGCTTTTATATTCAGCATATTCAAAAAAGGGTCATGAGAGGTTTTAAAGATGTAATGCCACGCTCAAGCCTTTTGAACACTAAGAGAAAACCTCAAAAGGTTCACGCATAAAGGAACAAAGATGTAAGGATAGCTTTGAACCTAAGGGGCTCTCTCACTGCAAGCAAGTGCATTGCCAGCATGTCACAGGTGTACACCACATGAGCAAGTGAAAAAATAAAATGCCTTTGTGAAGGGGTGTGATGCTGACGGGTCCGAGTGCAGAATGCATTAATCCCAGGGTGAGCGCGTGCATCTGTTAGATATTTATGTAGTTCCTACTAGTAGTTTGTACAGATATCTGAGCAGGTGAACGTCAACAGCTTTGAGACCATATGTTAAAGGGAGGCTGGGAGAGGGTAGGGGAAGGCCACCAGGCACTCTGTGTCTGACAGGAGGGCAGGCACCCGAGCCTGAACATGGCCCTGTGTAGTCGGCGCTCCGGGGCCGGCCTCAGACTCCTGCTGGCTGAGCTGTGAGACACCGGGGCAAACAACTGAGCCTTCCTCTCAATTTCCCCCTCCTTGAATGAGAGATACTGAATGTGACCACACAATGATAATTTTCTTTCATGTCTCTCTAATTTCTTTTTTTTTTTTTTTTTTTTTTTTGGTAGGGAGTAAGTAGAATTTTTTTAATGTATTCAAAAGATTTGTTTCGCAGAGCTGCATAAAAATAATTTTTTAGATGTTGACTTCAGTTTGTTGGAAGAAGACAGAGTGAAGATCTCTGTCTCCTGGTGGTTACAAGAACACACTACAGCAGGGAAGAGCCAAGTTCTGTTCCGTTGCCTGGTTCAGAAATTGTTTTATTCTTGTTTTTATATATAAACTCTGAGACGCTCAGGTCTGGGAATGACATGCATCAGAACCTGGGTCATCCCATTTCCCAGAGCAGTCTCCTGGCCCCCAGACTCTATTCCTGCTAGGTACATGTATAAGCACAGTTGAACCCAACATGTTTTCAAAAACAAAAAAATCGGTTTTAAGAAAAACAGTGCACTGTCAAAAAGTGACATTTTGTCTATAATGTTTAGTCTCTCTGCTAAATATCCTCAGCAAGGAACTGTGAGAGTTCATTCATCTTTGAATGAATTTATAAAACATGCTGAGAGATCTCTGGCTGAAACATATGATTTTTTTTTTAAGATTAGCACAGAGTATTAGAACCCAAAAATTATCAGTTTATACACCCCTTTAACCTAGACTACTCAGTTATACTCCAACCATACATGACTTTTGGGAAATTAAAGGAAAACTGTTTTGATAATAAATGCAAATCTTCTAAAGGATGTATGTTAGGAAAATTTTTCTTCAAATTAAAATTTTCTGTAAAATGGAGAAAAGAAATCTCTGAAATCCCCTCCACTTCAAACATCCTAGAAACTACCTTGAACCCTCCATGGTTCAAGTTTCTCTCAAAGTTAAGGAAATCAAAAACTAGCTTGGGAATTCTCTAAGACCTGATTGCTAGAGGAGTAATTCCACCCTTGACAATCTTGGTGCGATGAAGTGAATTCATCAAGAATTGCAATTTCATTTTGTCCTCAATGGTCCACAGACACACACACAGAGTGCTGGAGAAATGTGCCTTCCTCACCCTTCTGAAGCATTACAGCTTCACTGAGAACCTTGCAGGAGGATCCCCACACAGGGCATGGGACTTGTAGTTCAGCATTGCCCAAACTCTGCTCCCAGACGTTACTAGTCCACAGTAAATCTCATGAATTTCAACAGCTCCACTGAGACTGTTGCTAAGTGCTTCTGAAAATATCTAATCACACCTTCCCATCCTCTTGTACATCTACCTCTCACAATATCAGAACACACACTCTGTAGTAGCCCTTTTCAATTTATTTCCCACATACTTCCCTTGCCAAGAAGATATTGTTCATACCTCCTCCTTCACTGAGTAATTAACTTGTTCCAATCCTTGGAATTTCAACATTCACCCCTGCTTTTGCCCCAGCCCTTAACAACCTCTTGCAAGGCTCCTCTTGTAGCTCGCCACCCCATGGAGTGGAGGAAGACACACCATAATTGCTCTGTGCTTGGCACCAGAGAGAGAATAATCACCCATCTTTTATTTCTCTGCTTTACTTTAATAAAGCACAGTCAATAAAAAGGGGTGTGAATAAAGCTGGTGGTTTACCAGACAGTCACCATCCTTGTTGGAGGCCCCTTGCAGTGCCCCTCACTCCAGCATCTGGTCTAGAGTGAGCAAATCCCAGTGTTGCTCCATGGAAAGGACAACATCAGGAATGACATCTCCACTGTGTATTAGAAAATATTAATTGAGATTTTTAATTTGGGTAGTTGTGCATTGCATGGCATCTGTAAAATATGCCCCAAACATTCTCAGGCCTACGGCTCAAAGAGTTTGATTAAAATTGACTAAGATCAGTCTCTCATTCTTCTGTTTAAAAAATGAGAATTCATTTATGCAGTTTAATTCAAAGATTTATATATGATTAAAATTACTATAAGATGTCTAGCTTTTCTGCAATAAACTGCTATGGCCATCAAAATATTGATAGTCATTGGTAAATTACTTCTGGTGTTTAATCAATGTTATTTTTTTATCATCCAATTTCTTCTTCAAGTCAGCTTCTAACACTAAACTACATTTCATCAAGGTTGGTAAAATGTTTAGAAAGGAACAGATGTCAGAATATGGGGATTGCCAATAACACTGATGGAAGCCAGTAATTTCTTTCCTGTCCAAAGGCAAAAGAATGAAGAATAATCTAGACTGTATACAATAATACAAGATTTACTACAGCATTAATGGCTATAAAAAGTAAAAGTATACAAAAGCTATCTCCATTTTTTTCAAGTCATCACTAAGGGCAGTGTTTCTCAATTTGAGACAATTTTTACGGGAAAATGAAAGGTCTATGTATTCTTAAACCTTTAAATATCCATAAAATACAGGTGAAGACACAGGCTAGTGTTAGTTGCTTCCAAATATACTTGTATATCAGTCTATTGTGCAAGTTAATAATTTTCCCAAATCTCAAAAAATGTAGATGCAATCTTTCCTTTAAGAAAGCGGCTCAGCTTGTTATTTACAGATTGTAACATTTACATAAGAGTTTGGTTTAACAAGAGATATAAATATAGATAAAACCCTTAGGACTTCATTCTTTAAACTGCCCTCTAAAAATCTGCCCTACAATTTGCACACTGAATTTTGTGCAGACTATTCTTGGAAGCCTTTTGTGAATTAGGGAGAACTGACTCGAAACAGGGGCTGGTTAATCACAATTTTGCAAATTGTACGTAGCAATCATCCTCACATTGTGAAATTCAGATCTATAAAATGCTGATGTTTTAAAGCTGAAAAATAAATAAGCTAAGTAGGAGTACTTTGCTAAGGAAGAAAAAAAGAGTAGAAGACCCTTTGCAAAGAAATCCTTAAAAAAAATAATAATTAGAGTAAGAGAAGTGGCATCATAAATAAAGTCTATCTCCATTCCAGATCTCAACTGTAAGCCCACCCTGGAAAAAATGTTACCAGCTGACTGTTCCTGCCCAAGTCTCACGTCAACACTCACCTGAATATACAAAACTCCTGCATTTCCAAGAATAAACCTGTGGGAGATTAGTTTTTTAGAAGCCTCCTGTATATTCACCTACAACCTGGACAAGCCTCCATTGGAGGAAGGGCTGGAGAAACTTCACCCTTCACGTGCCCATTGTGCCCATCGCTGCCCCCAGCCAGAGCTGCTCTGACTGTACACCAGGACTGTCACTGGAGCACCAACTGCAGCCACTTGGACACCACACATTATGATGCATGTTGAATGCAAACACTTGACAATAATGGCTGGCAACTAAATAGTTTGAGGGAGAAGAAGCAGACTTTATGTGGAAAAGACAATGCCTCAAAGAAGACTTTTTTGTTCTTCTTTAAGCTGCAGCTAAACATAATTTCAGCAGCAGCTGACTCAAAATTCTTGTTTTCCACACAGGTTTTGCAATTCCTACCATTTAGTAAAAATGAAGGTCTCTTTCTATTTATTTTGCTTTATCTGTTACAAAAGGACCTTGACAAACTGACTGTTTTGAGTGTACAAGGATATGCTGAAATTCATGCAAAATGTTACCAATATCATTGTGACAAGAACTTTCCCTTGGGGCTCAGCAGTGACACAGTGTGTGTCAGTCACCCTCCTGCCATTCCAAGCCCCTTCACTATGGACACAAGTCATAAACAGTGGAAACTCTGTTTTCCTGATGTTGATCCTCCCCAAAGGTCAGGTTTCTTACCTCAAACATTCCAGCAGTTGCTTAGACTGCAGTTGAGGAATTTTGTGTAACATTGCTTCTAGAAAGCAAATATTTATGTTAGTAAATACCATCAAAGTATTACTGTTATACAGGTATTCTCATTAGCAAACTGCTAAATAGGAGGAAGAGAATTTTAAACTAAATGGATAAAAACATACTATATTTGTGTATTAAACAAACTTAACCATCTCAGTTGACCATGCTAAGTGTTTTGTCAAACATGAAGTCCAGCTATTAACTATTTTTATGACAATTAATGTTTTCAGTGTTACTACAAATACAGAATTCATGCCTTTGCTCCGGAGAGCAAGCAGATGCAGAAGGCCCTACAAATAGGCATTACCAGGATTTCATAAAAGTAGTGGTCAGGCAAAAAAGAAAGAGGAAAACAAAGGACCCACAGGAACCTTATAAGGGGATGAAATAAGGAAATTCCTCTTGAATGGGAGAGGCTTACATTCATGCCTGGCTCTGAAAAGGTAGTTCAGGGATTTAGCTTCACACATGATAAGTGAATATCCTGAACATCAGGCTCAGTTATTCTGGTAGAGCACATTTATTCACCCACTCCTGCTGGAGTTACCCCTTTTGTTGTCCTTTTCCCTTTTTTAATTGAAGAAAGCATTTAGCCTACAACTACATTGCATCTCATTGCATCTGAGTGTCAAAAGGAAAAGAGTTCAGGAATGTCAAAGTACATATTATTTATTCAAACAGAAGAGCTTTAGCAATTTTGGCCAACAAAACAAAACTTTTTAATAGAAGGAATTTGTAAAGGATGAAAAGGAAACTCTCCCCTTTTAGTTCCATCCCACTACTCAGATTGGAACCAAGATCTACAGAGGTAGAGCTGAGCACCTTCCTTTGTTTCCTCTGCTTGTCACTTTTGAGGCCAAGACTGCATCAGGAAAAGCTCCTATGTTGCTTATTAATTCAAAATAAACCTATTTTTAAGTCCCTAACAGATGATGTCTCTTGTGATAAGGGAACAGGGGACACTCAAAGCAATGAAGGGCTGTAAGGGCTGTGAGTCTTTCAGGGACAGGATCTAGATAATTAAAGCTCCCATAAAAACTTTGGAAGATTCTTGTTTGCTATTTTGAAGACAACCTGCCTGCGAGTCCAGATGTACTCATCCAGACTTTCAAACACACATTTCAATGTGATCTGAGTTTAAATGTAAGATGGTAAATGAGCTATTCATCATCACACCAAATCATCTTAAATATCACCTGAGCCATTTCACTTATTTGAAAAATGTTGGCAGCTCTGAAGTTGAAAATACTGTATATTTCAGAGGCAAAATGCCCAAGACTGGATTTTTTAATTTAACATAATGAAGCCAAAAAAGTGATTTATTCCTTGTTTGTTACATCCAGTTATGCTGATAATTAGGCAAATGCTTTGCCTCTATGTTCTTGTTACCTTCCTGAGTATTTCTACTGAAGGATTTTACTCTTCCTGCAGCCCAGCTTTTATTCATGATCTGAGAGCGTTGTATTTTCTATTTGTTATTGTGTTTTAGGCAAAGATGTTTCAGAAACATAATTTTAATATGGATTCAAAATTCAGATTTCCATATTCCATATTCAAAATATGGATTTAAAAAAAGCAATTATGTGTCTAAGAACCCACACAGGACTCGAGCAGCAGGTGATTCACAGCCCCAGTGCACTGGGTTTGTGAGCAGCAGCCAGCACAGGTAGGGCACAGGGCAGGTACTCACACACAGAGCAGCCCAGCAGTGTTTGATTCTGGGTGTTGACCCAGACATTAGGATGTTTACTGTCGGCATCCGACTCCTTCCCTCCCTGAAAAGCTCTGCAAAACTAAACCAGCTCACGACACATCAGCCTTCTGATGGCAACATCAAGCTCTATATCTCAGCATTTTTCTACTGCTGGGGAAGATTTGACCTCGTGGCTCTGACAAATCACACCAACTGCCTGGGCAGCACAAGCAGACATTCCTTCACATGAGCCTAGAGGCTTTCAGGGCAACGTGAGGCATCTGCTTAAGAAAACTCTAGACAATTGCTTAGGAGCAGAGTAGAATGTTGCTTTACAGTCCACTATAATTTTTTTTTTTTTTACTACTATTACTTAACAGGAGTAGTTTGGAATGGCTATAGTTATCTGCTCAAAGCCAAACTCTTGCCAGATGCTGCTGCTTACAGTCCAATCTGAGAACAGCAGAACTTCCTGATGCTGCCTCTGAAGGGACACAGACCTTGATTCCATGAGCCAGAGAGACTCAAGAGATACTACTCATTAAAAACAAAATATTCAACTCCTAAAAAAAACCTAAAAATCTACAAATCAGCATCGGTATTTTAAATTATCCCATAACTCCCATAAGCAAAAGAGCTTGAAAATGTCTCTCTTTGGAGACAGTTTTAAGTATTTTTTTGGCTACATCCACACGGGCAAGAGATCCTACCCTTAAAGTTTTAGAGCACTATAAGAAGATCCAGAGGAATTAGCCTCATCAAGCCATTTAGGAAAGGTTAAGGAAAATAACCACAGGAATAACGCTTTCTCTCAAAACCAATGAATATCACATAAGACGTGATCATGAGTTTCAAATTTTAAAAAGCTTTAACACTTTAAAGTAATATAAATTATATATACAATAGAGACAATATAGGGAAGTGTAATGAGAGTCACCAAATCTGTTTTCTTCTCTGTGATTCTCATGGCCCAGTGTCTCTGGCATCACTGCACTTCTGCATCTGAAACCATCTCCTGCCTTGGACCAACCTGGAGCTGTCTACATCAGCTGCAGCTGTGCCTGCTAACTGGGGTCATTTTAAGTTTGTTTTGAATAACTTCCCCTGTTTACCAATATTTTTAAGAAGTTCAAATCTATAATCTCTGCATGAATGTACAACATGCAATGTGGCCAGCATAAGAAAATTCGAACAGACACTCACAATTTTCTTGGTTCCCTGTTAGGGGAACGAGAAAGATGCACATTACATCCATTATCTGTCCTTAAGTGTTTTTTGTCAAATTTTGACTCTGCCACCATTCTTCAGTGACAGACATTAGGTATGACATTTTTTGACACAATGTCAATAGTGACATCAGTAATATTTGACACAAGGCACATTGGGGTTATCTGACACAGACAATTGGATAGCTCAGGGCACTGGAGATCCAGTGCATAAAGAGTTATACCTCCAAGTCACCAGTGAATATCCAGCCCAATGTTTTCTAGCTACTACCAAATGATGGCTCCTCAGAGTCTTATAGAGGAGGAGTTTGACTATATTGAACAGATGTCCAGAAAACAAAATTCAACACAATAAATTACATTAATCTGTGCCCTATGTTGAAACACCATGGAATGAATAGTCAGTGACAAAGCTATTCTTCTACTGCTATCTGTAATTCCTTTTAGAAATGGTTGAATCCCAAGGGAGACATGGGAGGATCAAATGAGTCAGAGAGCACTACAGCTCCAGTCTCCTGAATAAGATTTTTGTCTCAACAGCTTTCAGTCCCATGGCTTTCATTAACAGTTAAATACACTTAGGGGAAAATACAAATGTGAAATCTTACTTTCAATGATGTGTTTTCCAAATATTTCACAATTGGCTAATATACAGGACTCACAAATGCTGAACAGAAGCAAAATGAATTACATATATGATCACTCTAGAATTTCCTAGAGTGCCACAGTCCTGATTAAACAAAGCACTTCTACCTACATCCAATACAGCACTCATCTAAGCCCAGGGTCTTGCAATATTTATTACGCATCTGGCTGAGCTCCCAATTCCTGCATTCAGCCCTGAGGTCCATTACTCAAAACCTGGAAGCTCTGGACATGAGCAGAAGGAGGTGTTAGTCCTGGGTACGTATGGAACTACCTGGACTTACAAGGACAGTCACCTGCCTAAGGTACCTGGGTGCTTGGAGCATTTCATGTCACTGAGCCAAAGATTTAGAAATCTAAGTTCCATTGAGTCACTTTAGAGTGCATGAATCCTCTTTTGAAGCAGATGTTTTACATTTTTGTCTTACTCTAAAGTTATGCTTGTGTTCAAACACCTTTAGCACATGCAACTTCATGGGAACAAGACTTCTTTAAGGAGCAAGGTAATGCTTTTTCAGAGTTGAGTTAAGTGTTTTACTTATAGAACTTATTTTTTTTTAATAAGTACAACTGCCAAGTCAGAGTTAATTCATGAAGAAAATTCACTCCTTTTTTTTCTATTTTATATTAAAATGTGATTCACATTAGCCTGTTTCTCACAGGAAGCCATCTGTATGACTGCAGAATGATGTTCAATCAATAGCTAGAACCAAAACTGGGCTACCAACAGATTCCCTAGAACATTTTATTTATTTTAAATAAGGCTATTCTTACATCTAGACTCCGCCATGGCCCTGCAAATGGGGGCTTCCCTAAAAAAAAAAGCCATCTTATCTGATGAACTCAAAATACATTAAGCATATTCACTTACTACCCTTAAGAAATTACCCACATTTGTACATATCACTGAATAAGAGACAAAGCACATTTTGTTAATCATTTTTTGGACCCTATATTATATTGCAACATCTCAAAAATGCTAGATTTTTTTTTAAGTGTAAGAACAATATATATTTTACTGCAACAAAAAGGGTTTCTGTAGTAAACTATTGGGCTGAGCCAATAAGGAAACTTACAGTACACCACTCTCAGGAAAGATAAATTTGCATGTGACTTCACAGAACCATGCCCCAAGGCACTGCCACCTCCCTCTCAGAGTCAGGAGGACCATGCTTTCACACATGGGCAAAACATCTGCTGTTTTCCCAGCCTCTGTCCACAATGCCAGAGCAAGCAGGCCATTGACAATCCACGATTCTCACCAGCCTCGATGTTCAAAATTCCCCCTTGGCAGAGCACAAAAAAATGCTGAGCAGTAACACAGCCTCTTTCTCTGTTATTTACAACAGCAGGTATGGATCAAGTCTCATTTTGCCAAAAGCTTTACATCACAAGATACACCTCATTCTTCTTGGTCCAGATTTCTGGAGAAGCATTGCTCTAGGCACTGCCTGATGAACACATCTCTGCTCATCCGTCTTTATCCAAAAAAGAGTCATTCTTTTCTCAGTGGTGGACACCTGCCCTTTCCACAGCTCTAAATGATCTTTCCTTTCCCTGGTGAGCAGCATTAGAGCCTCATTGCTGGGTTGGAACATTCACACTGGTCACATACCATTTCATATGTCAACCATTCAGTCCTGCAGCAATTTAATAGTAAAATATAAAAGGAAACTCACCAATCACTGCAACCTGATAGTAAATTCATATAAATTTTCAGTGTGGAATTTATCTGTGGCATCAACTGAGACTGCACATTCTCCTCAGCTCTGTGGTGCTGATTTTAAGGTCAGAATTTAGAGCTTTGCCAGTCACAGCCTTGCAAATCACAGCTTTACAAATCCCATGGCAGAGACTACTACAGATGGGCTGTAATCCAACCACAGCATGCACTTTCAAGTTTTGTAAAAAGCTAAATCTTAGAGAGAGGATTTAATGAAATTTGGGCTCTTAACAGGCTGAAGAAGAGCCCTGAAGCCACACTGCTCTGAACTTCAGTTGGGATGTTTTTAAAATTCAGATTTTGAAAGTCCACTGTCAGTCTGTCTGTGACTTTGTTTTGCTGCTCAGCCCATGTGCCTCTCCTGGGCACCCTCACTTCCAGGGCCCGTGCCAGTGGCATAAGCACACAGGAGGCCACAGAGTAAAAAGGCAGGTGTGATTGACACAATAAACTGTAATAGCTTCTTCAAAACTGTTAAAGAATTTATAATTCATAGATCACTTGCCCAATAGCCTGCAATGGCTCCTCTGGAGCCATTATGATCTATCAGGTCACTGTAGTGCCATACATGCACATTAAGGAGGCATGCAAAAATCATTAAGAAATTGGTGATGACAAAAATTACTCTGCAGGCTTGGTAAAGATCATTTTTCTTTTTCACTGAAACATTATAACACTCATTTAGCTGGCAAAAAATTTTACTTGGTAGAGCCCTCCAGAAAAGAAAGTTCACT
>NC_071581.1:8339026-8364026 GCF_024509145.1 Vidua macroura
TGGGCCACCCCAGAGAAATCCCTTTCCTTTCCTGGATGCCCAGCTTGGGTTTGCCACATGCCCAGGTTCCACAGCCTTGCTGAGCCTGCCTAGCTTCTCAAAATTTAAGATACACCCGAGTCCCTACCCAAAGCCACAAGCACAGGATGTCAGGTGGTACCAAAGGCCATCAGGGATCTTCTGTGGGAGAGCACACAATGCTGAGGGTGAGGCTGGGGAGGGTGTCAGCTCCCACTCTGAGATTATTACTCAGATTTTGCCTCATCACAGGGCTGACTGGAAGTGAGGAAGCAAGAGCACAGTCCCACTTGTCTATTTTAGACCCTCTCAGAGTACATTTCCCACACCACTCTTACTGCCCGGAGGGCCCCACTGGAACAAAGAGGGCTTGCTGCACGCTACAGCAGCCTGACAGACTGTGTGGAGATCTGAATGGCTCAGAAAATATATTTGAAATATTTCAATTAAGGTGATTTTGTTTCTAAGTTAAGCAGATGCTAAGAATCTTTTAAAAAGAATTGTTCTCAAAAGGGAAAAAATAGAAGTCTTATTTCCAGGGAGACAGATTACACAGCATGGAGAGTTTATGCAAAAAGTTAGTCTCTTATTCTAACATGCATTAAAAAAAACCAGACACAAACTGTCATTAAAAGTCAGTACTAACTTAATTAGTATATAAATTGATATTTTTAGCATTAGTGCCAAGGCTGGAGGGTCAGCCTCTTGAAATAAAGTATTTGGTGATCTGGGAAAATTTGCATTGACAATGCCTGTCAATAAAGAAGAACTTTGATCCATAAAGCTGAGAAATCCAGCAAGTCTTAACACATTGTAATATAATAATAAATATTATTATAAGCTTAAATGTACACATAAACAGGAGAGTACAGAAATATATTTTTAAAAGTGCCTCAACCTCCTTTTCTTTTACTTTTCTGACACAAGTTTTACTCAAATTCAAGCACTGCCTACTGCTGAACTTGATGTAGTAAATAAAGCTGCAAGGTTTCACACAGGATTGCCATGTTACTGAAAGCACACTAGAACAGGGTTAGGCAAGCACAAATCAGTGTTGCAAGGCTGTGACTCCCCCATAAACAGAAGCCAAACTGTGTCAGTTTTCAAATAAGAGAAAAGACTTGCTAAAAGCTTCAAGATGTTGAGAAGAATGTGCCCTACAATGCCAATTTACTGCAATAAACCTAGCTCAGTAACTAGACTGGGCTTCTTTGTGTCTCATACTCTGAATGCAGTAAAAAGACCTCTGTGCCTCCTGCTACAGGGGAGGGAGCCTGAAGAGGACTGAAAACTGACAGCTCTGAAAAATAATAAAGCAACAAGTAGAGGCAGACATGGTGATTCTCAGGAAGGACTGATATGAAAGAGCCAGAGCTGCTAAACTCATTAGCATAGGTAAATCTGTTAAAAATGAAACTTTCAGCAGACAATTTGGTTTCAACCCAAAACAGGCCAAAACTGACATTGCAGGGTGAAAACGTTCACCTTAGGAAAGTCAAAACACCCTTCTTAAATTCTGTCATTTACGTCTTAGTATGCTTTATTTCAATATAGTCTAACCATCTGAAATCATCAGATGTAAACTAGGCATTTCAACTCCATCAAAACATTTGCGTACCCGCCCCTGCAAACCTCAGAAAATATATTTTATGTTGGAAATCATCTCAATCAAATTAAAAAGTTTTGAAGACAAAACATACTCTTATGTGCTTGTTTTCATGAGACTGTGGGCGGTGATGTGTCCCCACAAAAGGAAAGAAGGATTTTGAGGAATAAAAACAAGCAGTGTCAAGGGCTGGCTGGTTCAGGTGAAGGTGGGGCATGAGGAGCAGCTCTGAAGGAGCATGGTCCATCTACCGCCCTCAGCCTGCAGCTGAGCTCTCCAAAAGGAATCACTCACTTCGAGTTCTTGTGCTTCAGGGTTTTGCTCAGCTGGGAAACCTCCTCTGACCTTGTTGTCAGCACGAGGATCAGTGCCCCATCACTCCCCGTGGGACTCTGCTGCGGGTTCCCCTCACCACCAGCCTCAGCTCTGCAAACCATTCACCCAGAGCTGCTACTGGGACGGTTTTTGCCACGTACGAGCAAGATTAGGACAATTCTTCTCCTGCTTAGCTAGTGGAGAGGAGCAGGCTCCAGCTGAGACAATTGTCAACACCTTATATTATACACCCCAGTGTGTAAATTGTGGCCTGCCTGGCCCACTCCCGCATCCCTCTCCCCTTCTTCTGTCTATACCCTTCCAGAAAATTTCAGTTTTTTAACTGGAAATCAGAAAGCTGTTTTAGTTTTGTTTCTATATTTTTTTAGAACTGCAAAAGCTGTCTAAAATACTTTTATGGTAGATTTTTGGGGAAAAAATGAAAAGAGAGAAGACAGCTTGTGTAACAAATGCATGTCCCATTAACATCCAACAGCAGTTTAAAAAAATTATTAGCGCTAACATTTTTCCACTGGTACTCTCTCTTTTCAAAATTTCTTCACTATGTACATCAGGTATATAAAGAAACAGACCTTGCCAACTGTTCATGAACTTATGCAAAGGATATAGGTGAAAAAAAATCTATTCAGTGAAAAAATATAAATATTAGAATGTACATTTCATATACATTTATTTCTAATGCATATTTTATTAGGATATTTCAATTATTTCTATATACCAAACCAATTAGTCCCTACTCCAAAGAGAGACTTGATCACAGTTTTCATTTTAAGATCATGTTTGAGCTCTAATATTTAAGCCAACCCAAGTCTGGAAGCAATAGAGCACTTGTGGAAAATGTGTATATATTTTCTTTAGCTAAAGCCACAGCACAGTTTTCCTTTTTCCATCATTATTAATATAAAAAGATTAGTACAAACAAAACAAAAAAAAAGAAAGAAATTTCACTCCTACTTTCGTATTTCGTTAGATCTTAACCTGACATTAATGAGCAAATACACACTAGGATGATGATCACACTGTAGGATAAAATGGCTCATATACTGTGTTGATAAGTTAAGATGAAAGAAATCCAGAACAAAGACACAACAGTATTGCAGAGATATGTTTAGATTCCAAAATATTTGTATCAGTCAAAGATAGAAACACCCAAGACAAAAAAAAAAAAAAAAAACCAACTGATAAATAGAAACATCCACTTTTTCCCCACTTGACTGTATAATAAAGATCCTGTTTATTTTAAAGTGTTGCTCCATCACTCTGCCTGGCTGCCACATACAATACACAGATGCAGTATATACATATTTTCCATCTGATCCCTGATGCCTTTGCTCCCATTGAATATCAGTGCCAACCCTACACAAGCGTTTGAGGATAGGATTTACATTACAGGAGACAAAGGAGATGCTCAAATGGGAACAGTACTGGCATTGAAATCCTGACCCTGGTGATCTAAGACTGCAGTTAAGACCCTTATGAGTAACATCTCTGACGCAATTCTTCCCAAATCTCAGAACAAAACATTACAGTTTGCACTGGGCTGGACTATAGCAGACAAGTTTACAGGAACCATGGCTGCAAAATCCAAAAATGCTACCTGAAAGGCACTTTACATGATCCAAACTATCCTTACTTTAATTACACATGTGATGGCACATTTCTTCAGGTATATTCTGCTGGGTAGTACCCTCATTTCATATACCAACAGCTTTTCCTCTTATTTTTTTCTGCCAGATGAAGTTTTTTTCCTCTTCCCAGACCAATTGGCTTATATACCTAAGACATCATGACACTTTATTCCATCACAACATGGCACTGTTCCCTCAAAGTGAGGTCGGTCATTAGATGTATCATTATGAAATGTTAATATCAATGCCCAGAAGAGATGAACCATAAGCATCACAGATGGACAAGGAGGGATTAGACAGAAATTGGTAACAGGATTGATAACAATTCACAAGTACGTCAGGCACGATGACACATTGCCTTGATCGACAGGAACCACTACTCCCAAACTGTGCTTCCATAAGCACCTGCAATTCCCTCACCAGTCCAGATTTATAATAAACATTTTAAGACTGGTATTTTTGCTAATAGCATCAACCTGATGCCAAGCACAAGTCAAGAGGAAAACCACTTGCAAGGAATGGAAAAGCTGAAGGAAATGCAGAAGGCACAGTGGATGAATGCTGCAGCAGTCAACCACGTACACTTAAGAGAAAAGAGAAGGGTGTAATCCAAAAGAGAATTTAACAACAATAAAACATGATGTGATCTATTTAAGGAATGAATGCAGAACTTCACCAAACAGTTCATAATAAATGCTGGGTAATCAGGTATTTTATATATATATAATCTTGTGTTTAACAACATTTTAATTGCAGCTAGAAACTGCAACTGTTTAAAAGTGCTGCCCAACAACCCCAGTAGGAGTCAGGCACTCCTGCACAGTATGTAAAGGCACATTCAGGGAAAAATTAAAACACCTCACACATGGATACTTTTTGTCTCAGTGAGTGGAAAAAGTCATTTACTTAGAACAGTAAATAAATGTGAAATATATCAACCCCACTGACTCTCCTCTTCTCCAGTTAGTCGTTTTTTGTCAAAACCAACTGCCTAATGATATTATCTTGTGATTTTACAGCTACTTGTTTTGGTGGTGGGCAAAGGACACAAGTGGTTACTCTTCGTCATTCATAAAAAAATTTGAATTGAGAATTATTTAAGAGTTGCCTCTTAGAGATTCTTCTGCTAAAGATAGGTACACATGGTACTTCACTGAAATAGTCAAGCTAGATCTAAATTACGAAAAATTAGTACAGATAGAACACAAGGTTAACACAGCTTTATTCCATTCACTACAGAAGATAAACCAGGTACTTCTGCCTAATATATTCTATGCCTGACAAACTTCTGTAAAACTGAGCTAATTTTTGCTCTGCAGGATGCAAACTGAAATTATTTTACAAAAAAAAAAAAAAAAGAAGCCTAAAGTCTTCCTCCTATGAATGCTAGTTTTATCGATTTATTTGTTAACACAACACAAGAATTTACATCTTCATTCAGTTAGTTTGAATTGTTTGTATGTGTTTTCAGGAGATGCACATCTCTGCCATCCCATTCTAAAGCCAGGCCTGGCTCCAGCATGGCAGTCGAGGCACACAGACCTAAGAATGACTTTCTGAACCAGGTTGTGAACATTCCAGCTTCTTCCTGTCAACTTGAATTCCATAAGTAATCTTAGATGGGTGAATTGTGTCATGAAAATGGGAGTTCTTCATTTGTTGTTTTTTAAAAGCTATGTAATTCTTACCCTGCCTCTAATTGCTTTATATTAAATATTCACAAGAAATACATGGGGAATTTGCATATACTTCATAGTAACTATTCCTTTTGTTCTAAAGACAAAATGACTATTTGCTTGGCCAATTTTTTCCCCCCTAATGAGAAATTGCAACCTGACTTGGATGCAGTGGCTAGAATCCTCCTCGTGAATCTCCTACTGCACAACACTTCTGACTGTGCCTGTTCCCCAACAGGATCTGACTTGGGCAGTCAAGCTCTCCAGGAAAAGGGTTCAACAGAAATTTCAGCTGGACCAACAACAAAAACCATCAAACAGTAAAGCAGAAAAGCCATAAAATTCATCTTGGAAGGATCTCCTCCCCCTCGTCTCTCTACAGACAATTTGAGAGAAAGGAAGGTGAAGAATGGAAACTTTCAAGAACAACCCATCCAGGATAGATGATAAAATCTGCCTGCTACCCTGAGGAAATGGGGTACAAAGTTCAGTCCTATGTTTGTATTTCTAAAGAGCGTAAAATATCAAATATCCCTCTTGAAGAATAATTCTCTCTCTAGTCTCTTACACATTGTTGTGTAACTACACAATAAATATTATCCTGCTCACATGCTTCTGTTTACTTAGTATACATTACATTTGATGCTATCTGGCAGCATAAGTTTTAGTTCTGTCATTTTAAAATATTAATAGTTGTCAATCAAAATAGAAAGTGCATAATAAAAATGTTCTAGAAACTAATAACCCTATATTTCTAACACCATCAGCTTGGAGCTAAGCATTGCTAAAAATGAGATTAATTATATGTTTGCAGAAGCCCAATACAATCAGACAGTCCTCTAAACAACATCCTCCTGGAAATGAACACAGACTAGATACATAATCGTATCTATAGTGTGTATATATTAGGCAATACATGCAGTACTAAATTAATAGCATTATTTGCACTTGGCCCAGTCTTAAAAACCCTCACAATCTGCCCAGCGACAGTGTTAGGTGGAGGATGAGAGCAAATGACTTGGTCAATACCAAAGTAATTCATGGAGATTTTCTGCAAATATTTGGAAGCCTGGAAGCACCAAGGAGATACACACAGGACAGGTCCCTGAAGTTATGACCAACATATCATGGTAAACTGTTCAATTTAAGATAGAGGGTCAGAAAAATATCCTTTGAATTATATCTGTCAAACTTTAGTGGGAACTTCACTGCTTGGGACATTTAAACCTGCTCTGGACAAAGTATCAGCAAGTACCCTGTAGGGAACAATCCTGTAATGTCAAGAAGATGGACTAGATCTACAACAAGACTTTTGCTGCTCCATTTTTTATTACTCTAATCCATCACCCTTACTGAGGTGAAGTTTTATGCAGACCTTTAAAATTATGACCATTTGAAAATTATGTCTGTGTCCGTATAATATATACACCCATATGGATGTAAGGTCTGGCTTTTAAAAACTCCAAGTAGAAAAACATATTTTGCTCCTAATTTGCCCATGCTATAGCTGTAACTATGCAATAATCTGGCAAATACAGATAGAAATCTCCAATTATGGTTGTGGGAACACACTATTTACAGGCATGATTGTGACATGTGCATTTCCAACTTAGGCATGCAGGAATTTAAATATGTGTGCTGTGAACAAGATAGTAATACTGGTCTGTGATATAGTTATGCCACAAAACTAGGATCAGACTCTGAGCTTTGCCCCAAAATAGAAAATCAGAAATCCTGCAAGGTAGACAAACTGATGTTGAGGCTTAGAAAAGAAGCTAAGGAGAAGCCCCACAAGGAACTCTAAACAAGATTATTTTTATCAAGGATTCTCAAGGACAAAGTGAAATATTTTGTTTGACTTCCTTCTGCCCAAGCCACTGTGGTCCTGATATTTCTTTGCACCCCATTTTTGTAGAGAAACTAGAACTCCCCATCACTCTTAAAACCTGAAGGCCACTGAGGGTTTTGTACTGAAAAAATATTAACATTTAAGAGTCACTCCAAGCAATGGCTGCAGAAAACACCTCTGTTCCCAGGCACAGGGTGGCAGAACCCTCTTGGGATAAGCAAGGTGTGTTATAGGAGAGGTTAAAGGCTTCACTTTTCCCACACATGTTTATTGTCATTTCTGTGATTTCGGAGTGGAAATCCTCTTACTGACTAAGGCACTAGGCAATCACCCCTGTATGAGTATCATCTCCATACTTCAGTACGGAAGAAAAACAGTAAGAGAATAGGGAGGAGGAAAAGGCATTTTCCTTTTAATCTTTTAGACTGCAATAGCCATAATTAGCTTTTCTATATAGTTGAGCTCTAGTTTGTCACAGTATTACAGTGAGAAACAGCAGCCTGCACTCATTTTTATACACAAATCTTAATGACTGCAATTGCTGCTAAGGAGTCAGAATGGTGGCAGGATATGGCCATTCACCATAAAGGCCCTAAAGCCTTCATAATTACTGAGTATACAGAATATTTATTATAGAGACTGCACTAGGCCTGTTTTGTGGGCTGCCCTGGGCCTGTTCTCTGAGCCACATCAAGCAAGAAGTTTAAATGAAACTGCTCCCAAGTTTCTGAAATGGTTTAATAAAACATATACTGACTGTAATATTCAGTTTATAGTAGAAAACTATTGCCCCTTGGTTTGAAAAATGACCTCTAGTTGGCAATTTTACTCTCAGCTTCATAGATTATAGTCCGCTGTTGGTCATTTTCTCAATCCACAGGGCAATACTTTTCCATAACAAGCTCAAACTGCAATCAGTATTTGTAGGCTGTTACACAAGTTGAGTATAATATGTCTCAACACATTCTATTATATGACTAAACAAAAGAAATAACAACCTGGTGACACAGACATATGGAGAAAAGCAGAGCTATTCTTCTAATACTGAGATAGCAGAAAAACTTATTTCTTTGTATTGTGCTAATTTGTATTAAATTTCGTGTCTTCAATACACAATAATCTCTAATTTGGTTTTTTCATTAATAGTGTTTTCATTTGTGTTGTCTTATGTCTTTTCTTATTTTAATGTAAAATGACAAATACCAAATTCTATTAGTATCAGATTTTAGAAATGACAAATAGTGACAGATAACCTAGCATTGTAAAATCACATGAAAATGTATTCACATAGATATGTAAAAGATCATTTGCTCTTGGGCTTACAAAGCACACATTCATAATCTTATGGGTTTGATATTAGGAAGTTCCAATACAGTGCAGTAGACAAGATGCAGTTATTGTTTCAGCACCCAGCTCCAGCACTTAAGCATAAGTGAAATACCACATTTTGGGGAAACAGCTCCCATATTAGATAACCAAAGAGAAAAAATGCATTGAGAAGTCTCTGACCAGGAACTGAGGGAGATCTGGTGTCTGTTCCAAGACATGCCCTGGACATCCCTGCCAGTGACTGCTGTTTAGAAAATCACCCACCTTCCCAAAGCACAGGTACTCAGAGCTGCAGGGCTGATACAACTTACCTGGCTGGAGTGTGGTGAGATTTAGTTCTTTAATCAATAGGTGACCAATGCTCTCGTAGACCCTTTGCTGCAAACACAAAATATTCATAATTACAAGCCTAATATTCATTCCAGTCTGTAAATAAAACTCTGTGCTTAGAATGTGATACCCACCCACGCTCAGACACAAAGGGAACAACTTCCTAAGGTGAGGCCAGAACACTCAGGCAAAGAAGACATTTTGCCACTCCTCTTCTAGAAATCACAAGTTTCCTATCCATTAAAAAAATTCACCAGATTACTGGAGATCTGTGCTGGGGCAGAAGGGAGAATCTTAGCTAGGATAAGACCCATATGACAGAAAGGTTCACTGTAGATCTCTATGAGTCGCTTCTGAGTTTATAAGAATCTACATCACTGCATTTTGGGATATTAAAGGGACAGATTTTTTTTTTTTTTCTGCATTTCCCACTATGTTCCTATATTGTTGCTCAATCATAGCTTCACCAGCATTCTCTAGCTGGAATTTAAGTTGTCTGGATTCATTTAAACATATAGAAATGGCATGCAGAACCTTTAATATATTTGAGCTAAGAATGTATTTGAACAATTACAGAAGATGATGGCTCTTTATCTTACAAGTCTTCAAGGAATTTAGATGTTTAACTCAACAGTGTTTTCTTCATCAGATTTTATGTTTTTATGATTTTAGAAGAAAGGTTTTCTAATACAGAGAAAAAACACACTTTTTTTTCTTTCCCCAGCATTTTTCATTTTAGCCTAATAAAAGTGACACATATGTGCCATAATGTAATGGATTAATTAAGGAATATGATGTTTATCCTAGGTCCTGAGTTGTACATCTTCATAACTCACTCATAAAAATTAATGTATTATACCACGCTCCAGAATGATATATCTTTTTTTACCATACCTGTTGAGAATAAATTGTTCTAAATTGGATTATCTTGATTTCCAGTGAAAAATGTAAAAATTCCATTGTTATTTTAAGAATTTACACTGCCGTATGTAAGAAAGCATAATCTTCTCACTGTGCTTTTGAACTGTCATGTTATTTCCACTGTTACAAAATCATAATTGCTGCTGCCACACCTAAAATCAAATGCAGTGCATATTGTATTTCTTCATATATTGCATTTCCTATCTTAATCACAAAACCACATGCAGTATGTTTTTGGCCAATTCTTTCATTACTGACTGCTTCTGTATATAAGTAACGCACAATTATGCATGCAAGGACTCATAAAATCCTAATTTCTAAAATCAACAGATGAAAAATCCCTAAATAATAATGTACAGATGTTTCATATTCAAATGAGCTGTTGGCATGTAATGCTGCCAATCATGCCAATGCACACAATAAAGTTGGTGAATTTCAAGGTCCTCAGCATTTGCAATATATTTTTAATGGTTTTTTATCAAAAGACCATTTTAGGAAGATGGAAATGACAACTGTTCAATAAATATATAATGATATATTTCTGATGTTCTCTTGAAATTTCCATGAGTGGTCAACTATCCTATATTTTTCCATACCAATTCCTACTCCTCTTGCCTCAAGAAAGTTGATTTTTCAGTCCTTAAACTGCACTGCCTCACTAGAGGTAAATTATCTGCACGTTATCTGCAGAGTAATCCTCTTCTTGAATACAAGACAGAACATCAGAGTTTCTAATCCTTCACAGATAGAGTAATTCACATCCACTGTATGTTTTACTGTAAAGACAGAGTAATACAATATGTTTGATAAATCATGTATGTGTCTGTGTACAAAGAAAAAGGTTTATCTCCTCTCCTACAAGATGCATCCGTATTAAAGCACACACACACGCTCCCCATGGTGGCACTGCAACAATCTTTAGAAGTTCTATAATAGAGACATCTAAGTTTAAAAAATGAAGCAGCTCACAGGTCAAACAAGTTCCTGATGAGAAGTGCTTAACCAGAAGTATTATTCCACTGACTGTAAGTTTTCATCCATATATCAAACCCTAGAGTCTATTGATTAAATAAAACTGATCTTTTTTTTTATTATTATTTCAAAGCAAAAGAGAATTAAATCATCCCAATTGTTTTCCCTTTGTTTGGAGCTATCACATTTTGCACACTGGCCATGCATCCTGCTTATAATTACAGCATCCTTAGGAGAGCTTATTCTACAATGACTGATCACAGGTTTCTTGCCTTTTGCTCTAAATCTTCTGCTCCTGGTCATAATCAATGGCATTTGATGGCCCAATATTCTGATCCAACGTGGCAAGCCATATGATCCAAGATCTACTTAGAATCAATAAATTCATTGGCTTCGGGAAATTTGGGATCAGGACAACTTTAAGTATATGTAAATACAAGAATTTACAGCAATTATGCTGGCACATCTTTCCTTTCTCATACCTCTTTTCCACTGCATAATTAGCTGCGTCATGCCTTAATTTTGCTTGCAATCCTACATAAAGGAATCCAGGCCAGACAGCCCTTGCAAAGCCTTACCAAAGTCAAGGTCTGCTGGCTGAGAGAACAGAGGGTCTCTTTCAGCAAAACACATCAAAACACTGCAAATCTTGGTATTGCTGAGCCCCACATGGCATTGTGTGGGCTCTGAAGATACCATCGAATGCCAACATAGCATGAACATGTAACAGACTACTTTAAAGGGCACCAACAGGCACATACAAAAATCTTATTGGAATTGAGTTTGCCTTTCTTTTTCCCTTGTACGAAAATGTCCAAGTTTGGTTAATAATTCCCTTGGGCTCCTGTGTCTCCAAGTCAGCCTCCAGCCTGGTTCCAGTGTACCTGTACAGTGCAAACACACTCTGACACTCAGCTCACAACTTAGCATGGCCAGGAATCCCTGCCTAGAGGATGTGGTTTCCATTCTGGAAGGTAATCACTGCTAGGCTGAAAGGGAGCATCCACGTTCACTTCTGTGCTTCACCCTACACTCACAGATGAAAGGACACACACTAATCTTAATTCTGCTACTGTATATACACATTGTTCAGTAAATTGTATAAATTATTCTGAATATTTTTCTAAAGGCCAGGAATGCTAATGCACTTTGAATCTTCATTAAATTAGCATGGCAGACTAGGGTACATGTATAACTAGCAATAAAATATATTTTAAAATTAATTATACCCTGTTACTTATTTCACTGCAATGGAGTTACAAAACTGCAGTGATGAGTAAATACAGACATCTGTACTAGTTTAGAAGGCTACAGGTTGGGCACATGTTTCAGCCCTTTAGTCTTTTTCCACTGGAAATCAGTAGTTCAGCACCAGCAGAGCAGAGATGAGAACCTTGTTTCTGCTAAGCAGCACTAATTTCTGCCCATAGTGATATTCAGAGGAGGATGAATCGAGTCATAGGGGTAAGAAAACTGTTTGCTTATGATGTGGCTGTCACCAGTGAAGATGAGTTTGTAACACCTTCTAAGCATCAAAATTACACACAAAAGATACATTAAAAAAAAAAAAAAAAAAAAAAAAAAAAAACAAAAAACCAAACAGATAGTCTTGCAAAATATATCAATGCAGTTCTTCAAACTGAAAAAGCAGAAGTCAGAAGATCAAGAGCTCACAGTTAGGATTTTCCTATTAGATAAAGAACATAAGGATTCTCCTGAAGTCTTTGATTGATATATGATCTTTTCTTTCTTTTCAGGCAGAACAGCTGTCCAGCGAACTAGAAGAAATAGCCCTGAAGACAGCATTGTGTCTGATATGACTTTGAGAGGGAAAATTATTCCAATGATAAATGCTTTACATGGAACATCTAATAAAATAAAATCAAAATGTCATCCATAAAAGAATTTTTCTTTCTATTTGAGTAAGCAATCCCTATTATCATCTGTGGGGCAGGGGTGTTGTTGTGTCTGAGACCAAAGGGAAAAGGTATTTCCCTCAAAACTGAATTTGGAATGAACTTAACCAAAAAGAGGCAATAGAGAAGAGAAGGGCAACAGGGAAAATGCAAAGGGAAGATGAGAATTTT
This sequence comes from Vidua macroura, assembly GCF_024509145.1. Classification (NCBI taxonomy): domain Eukaryota; kingdom Metazoa; phylum Chordata; class Aves; order Passeriformes; family Viduidae; genus Vidua; species Vidua macroura. The sequence goes on from NC_071581.1 coordinate 8,351,779, forward strand.
CTGAACATTGTCAGGACGCAGTGACCTGGGATGTACTGTAACTTCCTTCATACATCTCAGTAAGGAAATCTTTAAGGTGGAACATGGGTGCTTTGCTGGCTGATATCTGCCCCAGTGACCACATACAGAAAGAGTTTGACTATGCTCAAAAAAAATCCCAAAGCAATAACAACCAACACAAACCTCCTCAGTAGAAGAAGGTACAAATCTGTGTAAATTTATTCAACCTAATGGAATTATGTAAATTACACAAATGGAGAACTGCAGCCACTGTGAGAATTGATTGAAGTTATGTCCAGATGAGAGGAGAGATAGCTTTGACTGAAGCCTTTCTGGAGCTTGCTCTAGAGCTGTGATCTGGCAGTATGGTGAGGGGCTAAGAAAAGAGCCTTAGAGAATGAACAGCCACAATGCTCAGATGAAATTTGTACATCTTTGGCATTTTCAAACACATCTCATTGTGACACTTCAATGGATGGATGAGCACTGATGGATGCTGTCATACACAGACAGCAAAGGGAAGAGTAATCACAGCTGTATTTTCCTCAAGAAACCAAATCCAGTGTAGCACCAGTCATGGCCAGCCGTACATCCATGGTTCAGCCAGCTGCCCTCCAGAGCCTTGATGAATCTGTCACAGACTCTGTCCCATTAATTTGGGAAGACTAAACAAAGGCCTGTCCACATCTGCTACAGGACAGAATAGCTCATGGCTTAGAAACACCTCAGAGAAGAGCACGATAAACCTTCCACCCATCCTCTTTGTCTTTCAACACATAGAGCTGTCCTCAGCAACACTCTTCGAACTTTCACTCTTCTCCAAACCAAGCCCTTCTTTCTCTGCCAAAGCCTTCCTGTGTAGGCCCCTGTGAGTACTTCTTCCAGAGCTAGTTACAATTAAATGACTATTTTAGCACTGAGAAACTAGAGACAGGTATATGTTCTCATGTACCTTTGCACAGCTAGAAATCATTTCTCTCCCTTCCCTTGCATAACTTGAATGCCCTTCCTTCCCCATGCCAAACATTCTCCTTTATCCCTGTCTCTGGAGTCCTCCTTCTCCCTCCACGTAAGGTGCCATTAATCTGTTCCTCTGTGTGTTCCCAGCAGCTGTTGACATCTTCCTGCTCCTCCATCACCTCACCTGCCCCCTTCCCCTCCCATTGCTGAGTGCCAGCCCCTGCTCTCACGCAGATTTGAGATCCACACTTTGCAGAAATCCTGCTCTGTGGGATTCCAACAACAGAAGAACGGAAGATAAGAACATAAAAGCACCCTCAATGTGGTGTCCCATCAGGAAGCCAACTAAATCTGATAGACACTGTCCTCTCTGACCAGAAGCAGGAAGGGGCTAAGCATTTAGACAACAGCAGTTCAGAAAACAACTCTACATGGTCTACATAATCAGCCAGCTCCACCTAACAAATAGCATTTGCCTAAGTCTTTACTTTTGAGGCAAATACCATTTGGAAAAAATAAAATAACTTCCACACATACACATTGCACATGTATTTATGTTTCCCCTCACTCTCCCTCACTTTTACTTTGCAGTGACAATCAGCAATTATTTTACAGAGAAAGACTCTAACATGCTTATGGGATGCCTTTAGTAATAAGATAATTATTTGTAACTCCATAAAGAATTATAATTTTTAATTTAAAAAGAAATCAAATAAAAACAGCTTTCATCTTCCCTACCATGTGAAGAAAACATTCTCTGCCTACAACTCAAATTATCATTCTCTCCTTTGTGCAAAATGAATTGACCCAGAAAACTAAAAGGGTAAGAACCCATATTTGCTGGGCTTATTCAGCAGCCAAAAGTTCATGAAAAACACTGTTGTGTATCACATAGCAACCACTTGATGCCTATTGTTAAAATACAGTAGTTATTCAAAAAGTAAAATCTTGCATTCTCAAATAAGAAGCCAGACTGCAATGTGTGTTTACTGTTTTGGGGAAATAGTCATCTTGCCTTTTTCTCTTTTTCCATAGTCTTGGCATATTTGGTCAGCTATGAAATGTGCAGTTACCCACAGGAAAGAAAAGGAACACAGGAATTTTCCTCTAGTGTTGAGCTCACAGGACAATGTCCATTCAAAGCAACACTTGGGATCTCTATTAAGAGCATTAAAATGTGCTCTATTTTTATCCAGCCACACTTGCAGTAAAAATCTAATAGTCCAGGGAAAGGGCATGAGAGAGAAAGGGAGAGAAGCTTCTGCGTTCTGACTGTTAGAGTTGCACACTTTCATCTGTTCTTAAACAAGCTGCTCCTGGAAAGTCCTGTACATGTGCACAGGTGTCCACACTGCTGCTGCACATCTGCACCTCCTCCCAGCACTGCTACCTGGTACTACAGAGATATAAATTTTACAGACATATCCCTCTACCTTTTCTCCAGTTCTTTTGTGGTAGAATATGCTTTAAAAAGTGAAATAAATGTAAAATTTATACAGAAGGAAATTCAGATGTAGAGTCAGAAAAAAGATTAACAGTTTCTGATAAATGGAGCTTGTATTACTCTAAAATATTTGAAAAGCAGTGGCAGATCACTTGAGCTACTCTGACTTTGCCAGATTTCCACAAGAGCTGAGAGTCAGCCCTGTTTGTCACAACTGCATCAGACTGTCAATTTAAATTATCAAAGCAAAAGCAGAAGGGTTCTGCTGAAACAACTGCTGGAGAAGATGAAGGAAAGAATAAGAAAGATGTAAACTTCCTTCTAGGTTTTATTATGTGCTGTTACACAAACAGTGCAACTTAGAACTTCAAGATAATGACACCTTTCATACCAGAAGGGAATGGCAGACTTGCTTAGCATAACTTTGAGGTATTTCATCAAGCCTGTGTGCAAACAGGTGTGCCAAATTTTTATTAGTGGTAAGATGCTTGTTGAGATTATCTCCTTATCTAGGAGCATGTTTAAACTCCTTTTGAGCAGTTAAAATAAGACAGTGGCAGAAAATAGATTAAAAGGGAGAAAATGTATGAACATAGACTTTTTGCCAAGAACCTCACTTTGAGCCCAGCTGTAGCCAGGTATGTGTGTGCTGTTTCTACAATCTCTGAAAAGTGAGGAGTAGGCAGCAAAACCCACATGAATGCATGAAGCTGCAGAGGAAAAATGTGAGAATGAATTAGGTACCCAGGAGCAACAAGATGTGCTCTAGGATTTGAGAGAAGGATCTGGCTGTTACCAATAAAAGATGAAAAGCAAGGATGAATGAAGCTTCAGCTCACCTGCTGCAAGTGTTTCTGCTTGCTGGAAAATAAACTTCTTTACTGGAGGTCAGCACAGATGCAAAAATCAACTTAACATCTCAACTGTCTTACAAAGCAGAAGCATATATACAACTATTTCCATCAAACACAGATCAGGGTGTACTTCCAGGCAATGATTACACAGAAATTGGTTTGGTCACTGGTCAGTGATCTGGCCAGGACAGGATGTGCTAATGAAACACAGTTGTGGAAGAGCTGTAGTTACAATACTTCTCTCATGTAGCTTCTCAGTAACATGTAGCATAACTTCATGAAACAAAACCCAAGCTATTAAATCCAGTGTGCAACCAAAAATTAAGAAATCTTTCCCCCAAAACAATGAAAGGCATATACTGAAGAATAATGAAGAACTTGTCTAGCACAACTCAAACTCTCCTCTGAAAATGTATGCTTGTCTCAGAAGCAGATTCCCAGCACAGGGACTGGTAATTTATGATCCACCAAAATACTCTGTTGAACAAAAAAGTAATACCTACACCGTGCCTATGCAAATCACTAAGAATAAGTGACTCCAAGGACCAGTAAGAACAAAGCCCAAAACCCCTATCAAACATTATCTGAGGTTTGAAAAAGTCAAGACAAAGTGTAATTTTTTTAAAAACGGGGATAAATTGGGATTTCTGTAACAATTGACTCATTTTGCCTGCTTTTATCTAAGGAGCTCAAAGAGCACTCCAAGTGTTAATTAAATTACAAAGCATTTTTGAGACAGGTAAATGGTATTATGTCCACTGGGGAACAGAGAGAACATTTATGTTTCATTACTAAAGTCACACAGTAATCCAGTGGCTAGTAATATAACCCAAGAACTTCCAGTTGCCACTTCTACTCATTGACTTGATGGCTTCACAAGAGATAAAATTAGCCTTAAAAGCCAAAAATACTTTTCCTCTTGTGCCTTTCTATCTTTCAAGACTAGGCCAAGATTCTTTAATTTTATTTTATTCTTCTTCCTCTGCTTACTGGGAGGCCTTTCTTTCAGAGTCACACAAAAGAAGCCACTTCCTAACCTACCCAAGTGTGTTAAGGATCACAGTACAGCAACACAGGCAGGAGCTCAAACAAGGGCAGTGAACTGTAATGGGGCTCTTTAACAGCTTGTGCAGCTGCATCAGGGTCCTCTTCTCCCTTCTCTAACCAGTCCTGCTCCAGAGATGACACATCAGGGCCTCTATCCCATCAGAATAAAGATAGACAGGTGTGCAGATGAAATAATTCTTGGCTGGCCAATTCACTGATTTTACCAATGAAAGAGACATAAAACAACCCTGAGGAACCTGGTGCCCCTGGCACTTCATACAAGAATCTCTCACTGAACAGAACATCAAAAAACAACCAACCAGACCCTAAAATGCTTTAGACTGTGGAGAAGTGTATTCTGAGGTCTACTACATCTATTTTGAGTTGCATGTGGAAAAATGAGGGAGAAACCTTTCACTGACCATTCTATTCTTAGCCCAAAAAAGAAAGCCACCATTTCTCATTTCAGCTTGGCCCTGGACTGGTAAAACTGCAGGATGCAGGAGCAATAGAGCAGTAAGGTATAATGCAATCTGCATAATACACAGTCCAACCTAAGGCATCTCTAATTCAAGGCTGGTACAGCTCTGCTAGGGCTTTAAATAATTATATCTCCATTAGTAAACTAATTTTGGAGAGTAAAAGGCTTTTCTATTTTGTACATAACTATTTATTCCTAAAAACAGGGAAGCATCTTTTGGAACTTTCTTTCAGCTTTTTGAATACAATGTTAAAACAAGATTTCAGGCTTTATTTTCCCCTTCATTTCTTGTTATGTCATGAAGAATCAGCTACGTGGAAGAGATGAGCATGTCTTTGATTTAAATGACCAAGACTTAAGATTGTCTTTACTGTGGCAGAAAATAAAGCTGCTGCATATATTTCCAGTGGCAGTATTATTGTTACATGGCATGACAATCATAATCTTTCTTTCTTTTCCTAAAAATATATCTAAAAAACCACACAGTTTATATACTGCATTCAAAATATTTTTCTTCGTTTACATTGATTGCATATTTCAAATCATGTTACAGCAGTATCGCTTAGCTTAAATCAAATAAGGACTCCATATAAATGCATACACACACCTTGCTTGTTTTTAGACATTCCCAGTATTGACAAGATTAATATATTTTTCTCATTCATTATTTATTGTGATATGATGAAACAGTAAGAGCATGTATTTAACAAACATCACAAAGTAGAGTTAAAATGTGGACATGCTGTTTCATTTCAATTTTGCCGCGACAGTGTTAAGTATGTGTCTCTCCGACTGCAATAATGACATCTTGGGGTGATGAAGATTTAAGATGCTTTGCAAGGATGCAGTGTTATCCCAACTCTTCAGCCACACTGATCAGGAGCATTATTAAACAGATGAACCCAAGACTGGAAAGTCCTGTTGCAGAGGACTGGGAGAAACAGGGCTCGATGCAAGAGCAGCACCAAACCCCTCCATGCATCCATCAGTGCCTAGCTAGAATGACTGAAGGCAGTCAGTCACACACACTACTCCAACACTTCCATAAGCACCAACATTTTTTATTACCAAAAAATATGTTCTCTGAACCATTTCTCTGCCTCTTGGGTGAACTGGCAGTACCTGACAGCTGGAGCTTGGGGCCAAGCAATGCTATATATGGGTGAAACTCAGGTATGGGGCAGATATGTGTAACTTTGGCTGTTGGGTGTATTTACCTTGGGTTGAAAACTACAGGCATGATCCCAGTTTCTAGCTCACAGTTGGGCACCATTCTGCACATTTCTACTGGCAAAAAAAAGCAAGGAAGTGCCAAAGAGCAAGCACCACAGCAAAGCAACTGCAACCAAAACTGGTTCTGCTGGGCAGAGGAGCAGAGAGCTTGCCTTCTGCAGAATGTGGCAGTATCTGGGTTAGAATGTAGAAAAAGACACATTTTAGCCCAGATACTTGTTCTTGCATATTACAATCTAAATATACCCTCTGTGATAAATACAGCAGAATAATCAGAAGGTACTGAGTGCTTAAAATGCATCCTTAACAAAGCAAAACAATGTAATGCATATCTTTCTTTACGTGTCAAACAATTTGCCTAACAAATCATAATAATGCAGAATGATATAAAATTCACCCATCAAGCCCAAATGCATGCACAAAGATTACCGTGGCAAAGAATTGTGAATTTCATTAAATATGTTAAAGGCAAAAAAAAAAAAATTCCTCTTTGAAAAATAGTAATCCTGTCTTTCAACAAAAATATTATAGGAAGCTATGAATTTGGTAGATCTGAATAGGATGTTGGTACATGTTTTACTAAGGTAATATAATGGCACACTATTATTAGATCACATTAATCATTACTGTGCCAAAGGCACTGACAGCACCACTGAAAAGGATTGAAAGGGCTGGTAATGGATATAAATTACCCATTGTGTGATAAAAGGATTTTTACTAAGAAGGTAAGAATAAAACAGCAAATTTCTAATATAACTGTTGTGTAAAAACGAAAATAAAAGTAATCCAGTCAGTAATATCCAGAAAATCAGAAAGTAAGCACTTTTGAAACAAGATAAAGTCACAATAAAAACTGTATACAATGTAAAATTAATTTCGTGCTGCATAATATTACTATCAATTTAAATAGTTTACATGATGACCTCTATGGTCAAGAGAAAGGTAAGCTTTGTTAATTAGAATTGAGTAGGAGCTTCTGCATGCGTATTTTAAGTTTGTGGGCTTGGAATTTTTTTTTTTTTTTTTAACATATAATGGCTCCATAACACCCCCCTGAAATTCAAGACGTTGAGAGTTTTCTGTTTTGTGCATTAACATCACAACAAACAGCACATCCCTCAGATGGTTTTATTTGGATTCCAAATGCTATTACAAAACGAACCACGTCTTTGCTGAGCTATTTAACCATTTGATTGAAACCATTTGTATCACTAATTGTCCAGTCCTGTGCTCCTCCTTTACTCTGGCAAGTATTTCCTGATATTAGTGGGGATCAGTGGAATGAATTGGTCAAACTACATCCTTATTTACAGCATTAAAAAATGCACCTATCTTCTCTGAAGCTGATGGAATTATTCTAGAATCAAGTCACTGTAATTCTTTTCAAGTCAATTGTCTAGAATGAAATCCAGTAGCTCACATTCAATTAGTAAGTTTTAAAAATTGTGAGCCATACTCTTAAATGATATAAATTTGTAAGTACAGACATCAATCCTGAAAACACTTACGTCTCTACTTAACTTTACTCACGTGAGTAATTCCATTAGCATCAGTAATTCAATACCTGCTTATGCCTTTGCAGTACTGAAGCTTTAATATGCCTGGATATCCTCTCACATCAGCTATAAATCAGCACAACTCCTCTGAATCACAGAGTTTCTACTAATTCACAAGATCTAAAAAGGAATGGATAACCCAGTATAACAATTAAAATAAAGAAATAACATAAGAATTTGATTTGGGAGCAGAAGCTATCAGAAATTTTGATTTAAGGATCAATTAATGCATGTGGAATGTGGAATTAATTACTGGTTATTTCCTAGGAAGCTAGACTTTTATTTCAAACTGAGGGCCAAATAACCCAATTTTGATTTCACACCTATTTCCACACCAATCTGATTTTTCAGACTTTACAGGAGCTTTTCTTCTACTGCACTGGAATAGCTCAGAGGAAAATCACATATTCGATGTAGTACACCCCTCCACCCACTGATTTTCATGGGTGTTCTTCTCATGCTAATATACGACAGAATATGGTTCTTAATAATATGCATGAGATGTTCTATTGAACTTACAGGAGGAAAAAAAAAACCAAAAAATGATAAAATTAATTTAATCAGGAGTGTCATGGGTTTTTTTTAAATCAGCAGTCTGATGATAAAGTAATAAATGATGATTCATCCCCAACACAATTATTACATATCAACTGCATAAAGATGAATGCTCATGATTTTACCAAGCAGAATTTTTTCTTGAAAAAAAAAAAAAAAAAATCTATTTGTAGCTCACTACAACCTGAAAGAAGTACAATAAAAAGTTTTGCAAGACATAGACATCATATTTTTGAAGACATAAAAAAATGCAAGAACTGATTTAAAAATGTAATTTAGGTACCTCCTTTACTTTTTTTTTTTTAAGATGGAAAAATAAAGCTAGACTCAGATCCATAAGCAGAAGAAATGTTATGAGAACATTATGTTGTTACGAGAACAATATAAGTATTCTTACCAGTTACTCTTAAGCCAATGAATCTGTTCCCTGGATGAGGAAATTCTTTAAAGACACAGGATAGGTACTGAAGGTCACAACTGGAAAAATAAAACCTGTGAGAAATTTAATATGTCAAAACTCAGTATTTGAATCAGACATTTACATTAAAATATTACAATGCCGTCTCAAGCAGGCAATCTACAGGACAGCAGAAATCATTAAGAATTGCAATAATAATGGGATTAACAGATTTTATTTTTTAGTTTTCCAAATATACATGTTTGGTGGTCATTTCATATTTGGAACTGAAAACTTCTTTCAGTTCTGGATTGTTTTGAGAGGGAAAACCTCCTCTCAAAATAATGATGAGGAACAGAATGAAATTCTTCTGATCCTTTCCCCTAGACAGTACAGCAAAAGAGGACAAAACAGGATAAAACAAAAGTTGCATAGCATACTCCAGAAACCCAGTTATTCTCTTTGACATTGATATTCTAATCTTTCAAACTGAGCAAAAAGAGAACAGCTACTAATTGTATTTTTACTTTTTTTTAAATCCCATTTTATAACAGAAATAAGTCCTTTATAGATGATCTCATCTAATAAACCCTACTTAAAACAGATAAGAGCCAGCAGTAAAAGCCAAGCAGAATACTTCCAAGATATTTGTCAGTAGTGAATTTAGGGCCATTACATTAGTAAGCAAAATAGAGACAAAAACAAAGGGCCTTCTTCGAGCAAAATAAAGTTCACTCGACTGAAGCTATAATCTGAAGAATTTATGACTGAGAATTCTAACTATGTTTATTCCTATGAATGTCTAACGAATAAAATTAAAGGTCACTTCCAAATAATACACTTTGTACATCTACATCAACCAAACTCTTTCATACAGCAGGCTCTGAAACCACAGTTCAAGCACCACAGCCTCAGGGCTTCACCTTAGCAGCACTGATTGCCCAGAGAAGCACTGACTGCTCTGAGGGCTGCAGTGGCAGGCTGTGGTGGTCAGTGTGGACAGAATTGCAGTCTTCATTTCTGGGGGGAATAATCAGGAGCTTGGCCACTGGACTGCACTTGGTTCAAATCAGTCAGCACCGACAGGACCACACTGCTGCTCAACGCTATTTGCTGGCTTGAAGAGTAAACAACAATTTTGAGGGCTTCTCTTGATGATGAAAACTGTATGAAATAATTCTGAACAGAAGTTCACTACTAAGCAGCACAGCCCTCCCTTAGTGCAATACTGATAGAACACTTCTCTTGTATCCTCTAAGGTCTCTCCAGTGTCCCACTCTGTCCACACCACCTCCTCTTTCCCCTTGGGTTCCCACCACACCAACCATGGCATACTCATTGCCACTGTGATGGCTCACTATAAGGCTTCCCAAATCCTGCTGCTTCCCTCCTCGCTTGCAGACTGAGCTGGGCTTTGCCCCATGTTTCAAAACCTTCTCCAAGTGATAATTCTGCCATACAACTTTTCTGACACAAGAGAATTACTCCAATTAAAGCTTCAAGCCCCTTCTTTAAAACTAACATTCCCACAGCAAACCACCAGCTATCCTGCAGTAATCACCTGGCTTACCATCCCCATTGTTCCTCATACCTAGGAAGACATTCTTCCCTGCTCCCTCCTCATGCCCAGTTTTCTTTTACCTGCCAGTTATCTCTGGGTTTATATTTGAATTATAAGCCCTGAACAGCAATGCCTGTCCTCTCATGAGGCACTTTCCTATTGAGGTGAATGGGTGGTGAGCAGGTACAAGGCATTACTCCAACCCAGCACCCCATATCAATGGGTAAACCCAGCTACATGAGAAGAAAACCATTGTGGAAGTCAAAATAAGCACCTACAATGTGCTGGGGAGAAAAAAAAAAAAAAAACATTTTGTAACCGGGTAAAGGAAACCCCTGTCATCAGATTTGGTCTTGCTAAACATGAAATTGTGTCTAGATAGGATTCAGATCCCACTTATGAAGGCCCATAACACTTTAGAATTTAAATAAGTGAATTTCAGTTACTATATTTGAACACATAGGAACAGCAAATTCCTGGACTGCTGCAGATAAACATAGGTCCCATCCAACATTTTCAGTTGCACACAGTATCTAAAAACAGTGACAGCTTGTTTGTCTCGAATTTCTGCTCTTGTTGATGTTTTAAAATCTTGAAGATATACCTTTCTAGTGTTTACTTGTAGCTCATTCAATGCAAAAGCCAAGAAACAGAAACAAAGATAATAAACTGTTAGGTTTCTAAAAGATGTTATCTCACTAAACAGGTTCTTAGTACTCCTACACCAACATCATAGAGCACATTTTTGCTATGCTATTACAAGGCTACTTGTGTTCAAAAAAAATTCAGCTTTTACATACACGCTCATGACTTGCAAAATTCTAGGAATGATTCTCAAGGGGCTTTCACTAAGATGCTTTATAAATTCTGATGACAGACAGAACACAGTAAGGCTTCATCTCTTAAAGTCCTGTACTGATTTGTTTGGAGGTTTCATGTCATTGATCAGCATGTCAATGTCTCTTGCAATCTGCTTTCCAGTTCATGACTGAGAGTGAACCCCTCAGGTTTAAAACCTTAAATGATTTAAGGTCTGTGATACATAACCTTACGAACAAATTGGGAAAATCTGTAGCTTTACACATTAAACTGTAACAGAAATGATTTAAAGCCTTATAAAAAGGTATTTTACTTACCTGTGCTAATATTATTCTAACACATTTGACACTGACTATGTAAAGCAGATATTTTAAAGGTACAGGCAGCAAGCTGCTTGGAAACAAATTAAGACAGTTCCACTTAGGTCAAATTGGGCCAGTTTACCAGTGTCTAATACACTCCCTGGCATTAAAAATGGCACCATGAATCCTTATAGACCAATTTATTACTCTAAGCTTCCCAGAGCAGCACTGCTGTGCAGTTGCACTTGGCTCAGTGAGTGATCCAGTACACCCCCAGAGAAGAAAAAAACCCAAAGATCTTCAGAAACAGTATGACAAAAATAAAAAGTAGTGGCAAGACATAACTAGGGTATGACAGTAAAATTTCTGTTCATTCTTAAAACATGCTTTTGTAGCTCATTCCTTGAAACGAATTAGAGACATGAAAGGGAGAAAGCAATCTCATCCCACTGATGAGCAGGGGCCAGAAGGATTTCTGCAGGTTACAGGTGGAAATCTAACACACAGCAAGGGAAAGCAGAAGCTTGAGCTTGGACTTATGCTGAACAGGACTTTTCCCCCAGTGCTGAGACTAAAAGGCTTCATTGTGTAGCTCTTAGCAGCGCATCCCATTCCTGTTCAAGTCAATGTTAAACCCCTGCTAATCTCAAGGAGACAAGGCTCAGGCCCTCTGTAAATGGTGTACCCTTTCTGATGGAATGAGGTGTCATGTTTAAATAATTATTCCCTATCAGCTGCTTTTTGAGGGCCTCTTGAATTGCCATGGCATAGCTGCTCTCACCCTGGGCACATCAGAGATGCAGGGACAGAGATAGGCAGGGAAAGAGGCTCAATGACAGCAGAAAGCCAGCCCAGGAGCTGTGCAGGACACCCTTCGCAGGCCTCCATGTGAGCACTGCACTCATCATAAATGCAGGATGGGACCGGCAGGGCCTGAAGGGTCCAGTTAGTGTCACTGGGAGTTACATGCATAAGTGAAGAGAGATAAACAGTCCCTAAAGCAGGATGCTGGAATAAATCTCAGTATTTTTCCACTGTT
>NC_071581.1:8369026-8441526 GCF_024509145.1 Vidua macroura
GAACAACCTTAGATTCTTCCAGAGTCTTCCTAAGATCTGCAGGACTATTTCACATCAGTTCACCTCTGCACTTCTATGGCTTTTATGTGCAATTAATAACAAAAGTTAAAGGGTTTACAGGCCTAAGCCCACTACTTTTAACTGCTGAAAAGATATAAACTATTTTTTCACTTGTGCTCATTTAGGGATAGGTGCACCTGCAGGACTCTGGTATAGAACAGTAATGGGAAAATCAAAATCTCCAATTCTGGGGCATCTTAGAAGCACCTCTTTTGGAAATAGGTATGTGCCAAATGACAAAAGGCAGCTTTATTGTGTGTCTAATTCCATGGGAATGCCCCAAATGATACCATAAACAAAATTTGTAGCAATTAAAAAAAAAAAAACCCAAACATACAATAACACAGTCAGGTGTTAAGGGAGTATTGGAGTGTAGAAGAGTTGCTAAGGTGTTGGAGTCTAATTGTCACCAGGAGCAACAACTATCCACTCATACACAACTCAATTCTACTTCTAGAAAAAAATCATCAATTCACAGTTTTAAAGAGAAGAAAATATAAAATACTTATGAAATGATAGCTTAGGAAAATGCATTTTTCATTCCTAACTATCTAGTTAGTGCATCAAATTACAAAACACCATCTGAGGCAGTTTTCACCATATCACATACGAGGACATTTCATGAGTGTTACTGCTCTCATCACAGCCTAGTAGAGAAAGAAAGAGGGAGTTTGTTTATAGATTCTTTCTTGTTTGTTTTACATTCTCTATGTAGAAAAAAAAATCCAATAACCCGGCAAAAAGATGTAGGTCAAATGTTCTCATCTCAAATCTTCCTTGATAAGTAGCGATTTAAGAAGTCTATATAAAAATGTGTTATTCCCTTTCAGCTCATAGGAAAAAATGTTTCAGAAATAGCATATAAAAAAATATTCAATGTCACTAAAACTGGAATAGAAAATGTTTTATAGATTAACAAACATTGTAATGAATTTGCACAACCTTAACTGACTGTATACATAGCATAATGAAACGGTCTACATCCTTTCAAAGAAAAATTAGGTATTCCAGCACATAGCTTTAGAAAAGCATTGTTCAGAAAAACCTGCATTTTTTCCCAGCTACCATGTAATTTGTGAGATGCATTTTTAAATGATCTGCAACTGCAGCAGGCTTCATCAGTCAGATGATACAGATAGATAATTCACCAAACTGTCACATGATCTTCCATCAGTCTAAAAGATGTGAATATATTGCCACAAGCTTTGGGAATAATGGGTGCACCTGTTTACAGTGTCACCTCTGTTTGCTAATTGTCTCCTTGAGCTACATTTTACTTCTAATGCATTTATTTTTGACAGGCAGTGTCTATTTAGAAATCACATTACTTCAAGTGCAATTGTTCTTTTGTCTATCAAGTAAATGAAGTGTTGTTATACAGATTTCAGGTTCTGATTAGTGAAGTATCAGCACACCACAAAGGTCAATCAGTTATTTACCTGAAGTAATAGAAGTATGACAGGCCTCCTAGATATCCTCTAGATCATGGTATAGCTCATGTTAGTATCAATATTTTGTATTTGAAACAGCTATACATACACCTTCGTTTGGCTGTATATACATTACATAAATGTATTAAATGTTCTAAAATAGAGTATTGCATATTCCCTGAAGAACATAAGGACAGAAGCACTCAAGTGGAAAATATCAATGTCAATGCAAACCCAACTCTTCTTCCCCAGTATTTCAAGCCAAGATAATGGTGATAACCAAGGTGTCAGTCTCACAAATATTTTGCAATTGTTTATGCACATAAGCTGTCACACCAAGAAAACTAATGCTTTAAAAACACTTTATTTCATTGTGCTGCCTGCTTTTTATATAACAGTGAAGCAAAATTTATTTAAGGTTACTTGCATTAGCTTCAACTAATAAGATGCCATAAGAAATTAAGATGAGCCACTTGAGGTCTAAGAAATACCACAGGGGATTTTTATTCACACCCATACCCTCATGTCTGCAGTGTTATCAACATTCAGTTAAATAACATGTCTCAATAAGTAAAAAACCATGTCTTTATATATATATATAGTAACATATTCAAGTAGAACTATAGTATCAAACAGAAATTTTTGAAATCCTAAATCAGCACATTGATCACAGCCACTTCACTGCATATATATTGATCTTATACACACACACCAAAAAAAAAAAAAAAAAAAAAAAAAAAAAAAAGGACATTTTAACTGTTTACTACTAAGGTGGAAAATAGTATTACTGTAGGGAAAGCAATGGCTTGTCAAAGCCTCATTATTTCTCTTTTCCCTCTGTCCAAGTTCCACATCCCACACTCAGCTCCACCATGCAAAGACAAAAAGAAGCAGGAGAGCAAAACAATTTTCTAAAACAAAGGCAAGGTCCAAAGCTGACAACTGCCCATTCTCACGAAGGTCTGGGCACAGCAATCTCAGGGACTTACCAGGGATTCCCAGCCACCATTGCTGTTTCACCAGTTTGCCAAAAGAAGCACAGACAAAAAGCCACGCATGCCTTAAGTCACATTCTAAATTGGCTCCCAGGAGCATTTCTACCTTGTTCACTAAAGCACAGGGTATGTTTTCACAGTGTTTAGCATATGCTATGTAACCTGAGCAGGACTTGTATTGTTCCAGTAGCTGTTTTTCTAAAGTATGTTCCCATCAGGACCATAATTACATGCAAAATCCTAGAGTTAGAGTCATTCATAAAGTCACTTTAAATTTTCTCTAACACTTTCTAGCAAGATTAAGGCACATCTTTCAACAGAATATGGAAGAAATCGCAAATCTTGAGCACAAGTACAAACCAATGATAAAAGTTCAAATTACTCCAGGTAACTTTATGTATTCCATGACTCAAAATGCTATAGGGAAATGTCCCCTGATGGATTTGGAAGAGCAGTGTATTTTTCAGGTATTTCTGCAAGTGTAAGCACAATTTAGGTAGAGTTAATCATTCATGAGTATCATATAGACCTGTATTTATGACTAAAGCTCCTGAAAACTTGAGTCTGAAGTTCTCAAACCACCCTGTAGCTTCTAAGGGTAAAAATCACAAGTGCCATACACTTAGCAGCAGCAGGATTGAGCCTGTAAAAGAGGCAATGGACGTGGAATTGCCATCTCCTTGCTAGCCCAACATCTCATTGGGAGCATGTGTCTCCTACCACGGCCTGATGTTGCAGAAAAGAGATCATTTATGTGGAAAGTGTACAAATTTATTGAATAATTTTACACCTACCCCAAGAGTTATTGTTTTCTTTTACACAACAGCAAGCAATCTTTAGGATATCATTTTGCATATAGAAGAGAGGATACTCTAGCAATAAAGCTGCTTGCCTGAGACTGAATCCTGCCAAGGACTTTTTTTGCACACAAACAGTCTTCTTGAAATCAATGAGATTTCTTGAATGAGCTCTTCACACAAATAAAAGGATCAGGTCCTTAAACAGCAGAAAGTACAGACAGCCACGTTAGCATAAAGCATCAAACAGGAGGAGGTCTCCGCAGTGGACTGAAGCATAGTCCCCTACACACATGGTTAATGAGAAGTGACAGGTCAAATTCAGGTGAAATGTAAAGAGGAGCACTTTCCTGCCTGGAACAAAACCTGTTACAGAGCTCTGCTTCAGGTGTAGGATCAGGTAGTAGCAATGCAGTTAACCATCATGCAATGAATTGCCAAAGCTTACCAGCACGATGATCACCAAAATAACACAACAAACACCCTAGAGACACAGAAAAAACACAACCATCTACCTTCCAGTACCCACAACCAGACCACAGGAGACTGTCCAGCCCTGGAGAGCAGAGGAGAGATTCAGCACAATGCTATGAAGAGGCATCCAGGATGTGAAATCATCCTGGGATTTTATGTACACGTGCCAGGGAGCTTCCCAAAGTCACCAAGGCACTGTTTTGCTGATTACCCTGGGTTCCTCTGGTTCACCTGCATGCCTCCCAGACAGCAGCAACACTGGTATGAGGCATCTCACCCATCCGACCCCTTCCCCTCCCTTCTTCCCCCTGCAAACACCTCATAGCACTGCTGAAGACCCAGCCAGCCTTTGACCCTATTTTACCTCAACTTCTGAACCTCTCCATAATTGACAATGGAAACATTTAATTCTGTTTCAGTCACTGCCTTTCTCTTCTATTTAATATATATTTTAATACTGGAAGGAAGGGGGGGTGAGGACACAGCTCTTTCCAAGCAGAACTAATCCTCCTTTGAGGACGGGCGAGCCCCACACAGCCCTCGAATCCAAACGGCAAGAGGCTCTGGTTAGCTGGGGAGGCTGCACATCTCAGCAGGTTGTAAACCAAGGATAAACAACAAATTATAACTTAGTGGCAACTTCCGTTCTCCCCCTGCAGCCCGGGATGTGCGAGACCGGCCACTGAGCGCGTGGGTAAGTGCGGGGAGCACATATGCACCAGCAGAGTTTGTAGTGAAGGAGGGGAGCACGTGGGTGGTAGCAATTTAAAAAGCAGCTGTGTGTATGTTTTTCCCAGTTAGACTGTGAAATCACAAATGGTGGAATCAGCACTGTAAGCTTAAAACCACGTTAACCCACTTGGCTGCATTTTATTGTTAACTTTGCGTCTACATTTTTTCCTTAGTTTTATAAAGAACGCAGAAGGATTCCTCATCCCAGCCACCTCCTGTTATTAATAAGAGGATAAAATGTCACTAAATATTTCTAATGTAGCAATAAAAGGGTGAAGAATTAGAAAGTATTATAGAACAGGACATTTGTGGCCAGAGCCTTTGGAACATTCATACTGTTACCATATACTTTCTCTAAGTAATCAGGAATGTATTGGTATTTTTAAATTATGTATCTCTAATAACACAAAAGTACTTAAGAACAGAAATAGACAGTAATGGAAAATGCAGTCAACTGTTGACAACATATAGAATTTCAGAAAATAATTTACAGAGAACAGCACAGCAGATGAGTCAAAATTTTCTCAAAAATATTTCTTGCCTCCGATAGTCCAATGTAATTCATTTTCTATCTCTGTTCATTAATCATTGTTAAAATTAGTGATCCATTTCTTCCACTCTGCCATCTGCACTCAGCTTCGTAACAAACATGACACCTTCCTGCATAATAAAACCTGACAACTACGAGGATGCATTTCCAAATAGCTTTCTGCATATTTGCACCTCTATAACTGATTCCGTTGTCAGACAAAAGTGGATTATTTAACCAGAGTTCTTTCTTTATCAATTCAGTACACAGACGTGTGCTTGTGAGGGAGTGCATGCATGTGTGTGTATAAAATGATCAAGTAAAAATCACTTAATTTGAATTAAAAACAAGATATACCAGTTATCTTTGAATTTTCATGGTAGGTAAAATTGATCATATATATGTATGTTAGTTTTAATCTTCTACTACAGTGCTTAAGGATGTAGCATTTGGATTGGCTTCATCTTGTAAAGTTTGCATACACTAGAATTATCCTGACACTCCAATTTCCTCCAAAAGAAAAAAAAAAAATCATATCCAGCTCAGTTTTGTTTCCCAGCCTTTGATCACTGACAATTTCAAATAAATATTTTTAAGATAAGATGAAATATCCAAGCAATGAGAAGATATAAAAAAGTGCACAGATAAATAATTAAAATTCAGGATGTCTTTTCCATCCTGTTCAGGCTAGCCTCTAATCTCCTGGTGACAGACAGGGGACCAGAGAACAGGGCTTGGTTCTTGGTCTCTTTCCATTCCATCAACAGACTTGGAAAGCCATGGCAGGAGGGCATCTGAGTGGTCCCTCAGTAAATGCTAATTGCACTTAGAGCCCACTGATTAACAGAAGCTGCAGCCCTCGGCACACTGAAAATCAGGCTAATGGTGGCAGCATTAGGCCATCCACATGCAAGTCAAGGTGAACCTGCCCACCAACTGTAAGGAATCTGGTGTCCTGCTCACAGCTCAGTTTTGTGAGCAGAGCTGGTCATCTGTGAGAGCCTCCATCCACTCCTGCTCCAAACCTGGAGGGTGCACTGAGGAACACAAAACTGCACACCAGAGTCCTCTGGAGGCTAAAGCAGTTACCAAAACCTTTAAAAGGATACTTTCAGTCAGACCTGAAAAGTATATCAGTCTTTAACTGGAATTGGAAAAGAATCATCTTTCCCAACAGATAATGTGATTGTTCCATAGCAGCCTCAAACTGTTGCACCTACAACAAGGTCTGCAGGGGCCCCATAACTGCAGACAGAGTGACAAATACAACATTCAAGATGGGAACTGTTCCTTTTTCATCAGTTTCCTCAATGCTAAGTTTTGAGTCATGGCCATCACAGTCACCTGCAGCCACATACTTGTTTACCTGCAGGCCAGGTGAGCCCATGGCCACCAAGCATCCCCCAGAACAACACAGCTGCTGCACACACACCTGGAGAATGCACCTTCAACAGCACATCCAGGGCTTGGGAAGAACACCCAGGGCTGACAGCACCCTCTGGTAGGTTGTGCTGTGTTCAAGAGACCATGCTCATTGCCCAGGTTTGCCAGCTGACCTACTCACTAAACTTGGAGAAGCTGTCCCTCTTCCCGATGCCCCCACTTGCCCATTATTAATGGAAACACAGACATTGTCTCCATTGCAACCCATTGACAAGGAAAGCTAAATGGCTTTCAACAGCATCACCCACTAGAACTCCCATAAGCAAACTGTCTCAGTATAATTTAGTTAACACATCTTCTCTCAATGCCCCAGATTTCAGCTCTGCACCACCAGCAGTATTATTCCTCTCTCTGATAAATTTGTGATAGAAGCTGTCAGTGGAGAAAAGATCTTCCACTGGTAACATAATGGAAAACAGATATGACATAGAGCTTTTACATCATACATTTATATGCAATAAGAGCATATATTCCAATGCTCCTTTTTGCAAAATATAAGGCAGAGCTTGAGTACGAGCCCAAAGGGTCAAATCCAAAATGAAGCAACATCTTCAACATACATTATGAGAAGCAGCAGAACATTTGAAGAACAAAGAAACCAGTTCTGCCTTCAGATGTGTGCCTCTCCTTACACACGCACAACAGGCCCAAAGGAGACCAAAGTTTCTGCAAAAATTATTTCAGAAAGCTAAATAATTATTATCCTGAAGGAAGCTTCAAAAAAAAAAAAACCCACAAAAAATTTATCTATTTTTTGATACAACACTATCTATTACAACAGCAAATGTATGATAATATTTGGAAGAAAATCTGCATCTGACATGGAAGTGTCTGTTCAAAATTTAAACCAGATGTGATGTAAAACAGCTGAAATCTAAATTTTGGGAAAAATCAAGATGCAGAAAAGATGTAGCAACTGACTTCTGCTGGATACTGCAAGGGTAAGAGAGCCCTCTTTTTAAAGCATTCAGACTGGAACATTTTTAGGTACACAGAAACACTTTAATAATACCAGTTGGTATTATCTTTCTAAAATACATTTTATTTTGTCATCTAGGGTTTGTTGGGGGTTTTGTTTGTTTTGTTTACTTTTTTTTTTTTTTTTTTTAGTTTTTTCTCCATCTGGAAATTGGCTGTCTAGCCTTTTTATGAATTTTCTGTATGTTCTTGTATAGCACTCAGAAAGCATTGAAGAACAACTACTAACTATTCCTTTTATTCTTCCCTTAAAAGGAAAAAAAATCAAACAGGCATTGTCTCTATAGCTGCCTCTTTTGCCTTTTAGTTTCCTTTTTTCTTCACATGTCTGCATACTGACACATTCAATTTCAGGTTATCAGCACATCTGAATTACAGAATACTGATGGGGATAGAGGGCAGGCCTCTCTGGACTGATTAGCATCATTTAAGAAAGCATTCACTTGCTTGCTTCATTGGCTGCAGGGATTCCATGATGGGTGGCCTTTTAGCATTAGAAGTCAATATGGAGCAATCTCATTTGAATTAAATATGGACAAAAGAAAAGATTTGATTGTGGTTATTCATAGCTAACCTTTTAATTTCACAAAGCTCTGAAATTTGGGAATTTGTAAGCCCTAAAACTTAAATATACTTAGTTTTTAATTTCTTTTCAACTCCCTTCTCTTCTCCTCCTCCAGTTTTTATGTACTTTTTAATTTGTGCAAAACTTAAACCAGCAGCTTATTTCAAAAGAAATGTCTGGATGAATATTCAGGAAAACCTTTTAACCTAGTTAAACCTACACTGACTATAAAAGGAGGAATGCCTGATTCTAATCCATAAATGTATGTAAATCCACACTGAAAAACATATTTGTCTCTATCAGACTCATACTTGTTTCTGAATGGACCATAAATGCAGCCAAGTATTTCATTAACACAAATAATTATGTATGGCCAGTCATTATGACCTTCGTTAACAAGAGCCGAAGTCCACAGAAAGGTTGCAGTGATTTAAAGTACAGCAACAAAATCTGATCACAGGGAAACAAATTTCTAGTCTTTTGTTAAAGTAAAATTACTCTATGGAGCAATTCATAAAATAAAAATAACAAGTTCCATCTAACCAGTAAATTCACAGAAACGTGTAACATCAAGCTACAGAAATAGTTGGGAGAAAATAAGTAGAGCTTGAGTTTTCCAAAGAGATCAAAAGAAGTTAAGTGCAAAATTTGACTTCCAAGTAGATGAAAGCACAAAAATTGTAGCCAACCTCTCTGAATATCTGATCCCTCTGCACTTGAAGACAGTGGGAGTTTTGCCATTAACTTCAATGGAAGCAAAATCAGACATTGAGAAATGAAGTGGAAATGGCTTTTGCTGAGCTGGGCTGACTGCCATGATATGGGATAAGCTCAGCCTATGAGGAACAGAGGATAAATATCACACTACTTGTAGCACAACTTGTCCCCTTTTGCTGCCTATCCCAACAGACCAGGCTTAAATTTGAAATACATAGTTAACCCCAGTCCAGACAATTTCGTAGATATCCTGATGAAGGAGAAAAGTACTAAAAGTCCTTCAGTGGATGTCTCATGGAAAAAGATTCCAGCAAATCATTCCTCTGTTGCAGACACCACTGAAGCTGGAACCAAGACCTGTTTAAAACATTTCTATGGATCATAGTAAAGATTAAACCAACCCCTTAAAAGGAAGTGCCAAAACACTACCTGCATTTAGACCTTCCAGCTGTTTTATGGAAGTTAAGTTTGGAACCATCCAAAGCACTCACAGGACCGCTCCTGGGTTTGTTTCTGCTGTTCTAATATAGAGACCTAGAGGAAAGAGAACAGAGGTAGGGAATATGTTTCCTGAGGAAACATATGCATTCAACTTCTTCAAATTGTATGATCTCACTGTAGCATTCAATAGTTTTAAAACTCAGCTTTTCCAAGTTTCCTTTCTATACCCAGTTTAACAAAAGAATTTTGATTTTAGGTTTTTTTTTTTTTCAATCCATCATCCCAGACCTCTGCACTCTCTCACGCAGCATTATATCAACAGTATCCTTAGCATGCATTTTGTCCATTTTTAAATGGAATAAGTCTAAATAAAGAAACAAAAGCGCTTGGGAGCACTTTCACTGCAGCATAAGCATTCTGCAAAGGCCCTTCACAAATGTTTCCAATATGCTTTATACTGCAACCCAATGTGCAACTTCTAAACTACACCACCACAAGTAAGAAATTAGAAATGTTGAGGGCTATTGAACACTGAATTTTCACAGTGCATCTGCACAAAGTTATTTAGCACAGATGTTTCTGTAATTGTGATCCACTGGAAAAACTTAAAGTGTTCAATGGCCCTCACACTTCCACCTGCAGAGCAGTACTGGTCTAGTACAACTATGCTGAGCTGTAATGTATAAAAAGCAGCAGCAGAGGCTAGATCTGACTTTGTAAGGATTTTCACAAATAGTGTTATTCTGCTTTGTTTGTGAAGGGGTGCCACGATTTTGGGTTTTTTCTTTTCGTTTACAAAAAGACCCACATATTAAAAAGGGGTGAAATAGATTTTACATGCCTGGCTTTGAACCTGAGAATCTCCCACAGTGCAACTAATTGCATTGCCAACAAGACACAGGAGTACACCCACAAGCAGCATAAAATGTAACTGTGAGGGGTGTGATGGTAAGTCTTTATAAATAATACATTCATCCCAAGGTGCACTTGTGTCTATGTTGTTAATGTAGGTATTTTTTCATTAGTAGCTGTAAAGATATCTGGGCAGGTGAACATCAATATGCCTCCAAAGACAATAAAAATTGGGAGGCAAGAGAACAGGACTTGTTTGTTAAGCAGAATGGTTAGAGAGACTCAGTTTGTACAAGAGCAAAAAGGAAGTGGAGCTCATTACAGCGACCCTGTCTCTCCTATGCATTCACATGGCCTCAGAAATTTCCAGGAGAGCATCACCTTATTCTATCTGTCCACCAAAGAGTGTGTCTGAGAGACTGAACAGAACAAGCAATATCTTCCTGCCCATAGGAATGACTGAGAAGAGCAGGCAGCATGAACCTGGTTAAAGAGCACTGAGTAAGGACTAGTAACTTCAGCTAACCTTTCTTGCATACCCCACAAAAAAGGATTATACAGATTCTTTTGGCTGAGAAAACAAGAGGGAATTGATTAGAGAAAAGATTATAGGCTCCATAAGGATAAGACATTTTTGATATTAAAAAAATTAAGAAGGCTATCAGCACACATTGGGTTGTAGAAGTCCATAAAAATTTAGTGATAAGTTGCCAGTTTTCAAAGCACAAATCCATAATGTGGACTCATATTTTGAGCCATAAAAAGTGAGGATAATGGCTAAGTTAGCATTTGAAAATTGGCTGCAGCAACCGCTAAATACATTTTTCAGAGCATATGAACAATAATATGACAATTGCTCCCAAATAGATAACCACTTTGTGCTGTTGTCCCACCAGATCTAACAAATGTATCCATGCCAGTGACTCTGCAGGAGAGCAGCCAAGATCACTTAATTGCTCCAAGAATCTATATTTTTACCATTCTGTTGCTAAGTTGTTCCTTATCTCATTTGCTAAACACACCTACCATCTCCAGTTTTCTGTGGAGTCCCACACAATGATGTTTTACCCCTCTCTCCCCTCCCTGCTTTTTTACTGGGTCATCTCTTTTTTGTCCATGTGCCTTCTTCCAAGTTTATGTCACTGACACCCACATCTACCTCCTACAACTGTCACCACCTGAGCTTTGCACACCTGTCTGCACCTGAGACCACCTCAGCCAATTATGTTGTTGTCAATTTGAATGGATAAAGTGGAACTATGTATCTTTCCTTTCAATCTGATGCTGTTCCCTACTTTGTGACAGTTCGTGTGCAATGCCATTTCCTTACCTCCTTCAGTGTCACTCCTTATTCTCTGTCTCAAAGATTTCAAGTAACCCCCAAACCTGCTGCTTCTTCCCATGCCATAGTTTAAG
Source organism: Vidua macroura (assembly GCF_024509145.1). Taxonomy (NCBI): domain Eukaryota; kingdom Metazoa; phylum Chordata; class Aves; order Passeriformes; family Viduidae; genus Vidua; species Vidua macroura. Next base: position 8,380,456 of record NC_071581.1, read on the forward strand.
AAACAATCCCTTCTTTCTAAACAGAAGACTCTAACTTCTCCATCCTGACTGCTACTGCAACTACTTCTACTTACTCATTCCCCAAATACTCAGCTCCACCCCAGCACAGACAGCTGTTCCCTGAGTAGGCCCAAGTGTTCTGCAATAGAAACAATAAATAATTAAATGATAATGAGGAGACAGCATGCTGATAGAGGAGGTGGTACTACATCCTACAAGACAGCACCGAATCAGTGTGCCAAGATAATAGAGAGAAACCAGGCATCTATAAACTGAATTTTTATTTAATTCTGAAAAGCAGAATTCTGGTTGGCCATAGCAAATGTTTGACAGTACTGCACAGAGCTTCAATTGTATTAAACTTACCACCCTGGGATACATTTTAAGGGATGTGCATAATGGGCTTTTGAAAATGGAACGCAGGGCCAGAAGCCCAAAGCCATGCAAGCCCTTGACCCTTATTCAGGCACCTAAATCCCACTAAAATGTAGCTCAAGCACCTCAAAACCCAAAAGGCCACGCACTTCAGAAGATATAAGCCACAGGCATGTAGTTCCCTGAGACACTTTTGAAGTCGTAACCCCTGGTCAAATGCTATCTTAAATGCTACCATCCCACCACCTCAGCTCTCACAGCAATTTTATCTGGTTGATGTATTTATTCCTGTCCTGCTCTGCTACAGGCTGTAAAAATAGCTTTATTGTTACACCTTAGAGGTGGGTGGCTGCTGCTCAGTAGGAAACCTTCTTAAGCAACTGTTTCACAGTCATTTCGTTAAACTCCGTGAGTGCAGAAACTTAGGGCACTAGAGTGAAAGTTCACAGATAAGCACACGCTCCTCTCCTAACCAGACCTAATCAAGAAACATGAAAATAACGTGTGTTGCACAAAACATTCACTCAGTCCTTTTCCACCCTAAATCTCATGGTGTTTAAAACCTTGGCACATATTTGGGTTTCCAGCTATTCTCACTGCACAACAACATGAACAGAAAGGAGCTGCCTTGAAATAACCATTTCTAAAAGCTTTCGGTCTCCAATTCCTTCTGTGTTAAAACACCAGCCCCTTTTCATGTAGGAGGATGACTTTTAATGTTCAAGAGGCAAAATTTTGTCTCAAAAATAAATAAATGAAGAAATGTTAACAGTAAAAAGGTAGTAGGGAAAACAAGAGGGGAATTAAAGCTGAAATGTCATCCTTAACTCACCCCCACCGTGCCCAACTCTTGCAGGGGTCCTCTAACAATTGGTAATCCTTCATAGTGTACCATATGTGCTGCAATAACAAGGCCCAATGAGGTACATTAAGGATGTCATTTCAACCTTACCTCCTTGCTTCTGTGAGATGAAGGGAGACCCTGAACTCCATTTTAACATAGTCTAGTGGTTAAATAAAAGAAAAGTTGTACTTTGCTAGGACAATGCTGCTCAGTTTTGTAGTGTAAATAAAAACGGCTTAAGTTGGTCAGCTGCTAACCACATGGTAATAATAAGTACAACAGACCGAAGTTCACAATTATTTCAGATTTACTCTCTTCCTGATCTTTCATTTTTATCAGCAAAACATCCTCTTGGCAATGGGAAGCTAAGCTGAAACTTAAATGAAAAAAATGCAAGAAGTAAATGACAAAAGACACAATTTTATGAAAGGAAAATATTCAGACCTCAGCCTTGACCTTGACCTTTTACTGTCTTTTAACATTAAACATTTGCCCCACCTTCGAAAAGATAAATGTGGCTTTTGATGACAGCCTATGTTATCTGAGGATTAAAATAGCCCTCTTGCAGTGCTCAACATTAAAGTCTTCCGCATTTGCAAAATTGCAAACAGATGCAACTCAAGTACCTGCAAATAATCTGCCAAGACCAATTTCAAAAGGGAGATTTCAAAATATGTGGAAGTCATTAGGACATGTATTATTTTTGCAATGAATAGGCGCCAGGAGTGTCTCAAGAAGCAGATGGGTGCTACTTTGTTTATAAAAGATCAACAGAATATTTGCCTGTAAATGAAGACGTATAAGCTATATGAAACAATTATGTTAAAATGGTGAATGTTTCAAAGCTAATTGTAATGGTCTTTTAAGATCTGAATTCCTCATTTCTTACAGCATGCTAAAATATCATTTTAGTTTTGGTCTTGATTGATATAATTACAAAAATGGCAGAAAATTAAAGCAAATGCTGTCAGTTTTGCTGTTGTAAATGTTGTCACTTTATCACTTGTTTACAGTTGCACCCATACTGATAAGTGAATATTTTTCAACATGCATAAAAAATACGACCTTAATCTCATGGGAAAATACAGAAAGGACAGTAAAAAACATTAAGATAAAAACAAAACAAAAAATATTTCCCAAACTGCAACATGCTACCTAATGACCAGTAGTTTTAAGATTCACCATTATAAATTTCCAGCTTAATAAAACAGAGGATCACAAAGGAAACTATGGCTATATATAACATATATAAATTTATAAAAAACTCGATAAGCATTAATACATTATCTCTGCAACAGAACAATAAGCTGTAGCACAATATGGTTGGTTAAAATCTCAATGTTGTATTTCTCAAAGTAATATATTTTAAATCAGGCTTCCAAATGATAATGAAAAATTTGTCTGTCCAGATACTAAATCTATTTGGCATTATTTACCATGAGGAGGATGTATAAACTGAAAAAAACCCCACATATTTTACATGCCCATCAAAAAAATTAATTGCTTGGGCAAAGAGAATTTTACACTGTTGATTAAGATAGCTGTACTCAGAAAATTCCACTGAATAAATATTTTCACATTAATCTCAGTACTGGTAAAGAGAATTATTACAATCATAGTTTAATATCGGTATTAAAAATAATGGGGGGACATCTGGAGTTTTTTTGTCTGTTGTTTTTTGGGGGGTTTGTTTTCATACAATTAGACTTAAATAGAAATTCATATGAGATGTCTACGTCAAAACAATCACTCAAAATCTGCTGACATTGTAACACACCAACAACAGCGTGGCTACTTTAATTTATTGGCATTTACACAAAACTGTGATACAGCAGGCTTAAAATAGAGTGGAAGCCCTCAGAGTGCAGGTTAGATGACCCAGTGAAAGTCAGAGAGTAAATGCAAATACTTAAATACTCTTCACACTCAGGATTTCACTAGGTCCTGCAAACTGCTATCTTCACTTTTTTTTTTTTCCCTCAATGTGATGAAGTTTCTGCTAGAACCTAAAAACTATGTTCTTCACTGATAATCTTCCAACTGGGGCTTCTACTGCTAGTGTACACCTGTAAGATAGGGAGAAGGAGAAAGTAAGAAGAAAGAGAAGGAAATTTTTAAAAAGCTGCTAAAGAGAAATTATGAAAGAAAAGCAAGAAGAGCTAGGCAAAGAGAAGAAAACAAATATCAGAGCAAACAAAACATTAAACCTCCTACTTTGAATTAAAAAAAAAAAAAGCTTATAACATATGAATAAAGTATCACAGTATGGGATTAATGGAATATTTCCTTGTCCACATACATAGTTTAAATAAACATACTAAAGGTAAAGCATATATAAAAACCAAATCTGCGTTAATGGAAATGTTTTTCAAAACTTGCATTGACTGCTGTATAAATACAGTGAGGAAATATCTGGCGCCTTGTAGGAGGTACAATTAAAAACAGAAGTGGGCTTCCATCCCCTGGAGTTCAGAGTGCCCAGTCTCAGCACTATCACCAGGATCAGAGTTAGGTTTCAGCTAACTCATGGCTAATGGGAGCAATAGGCAAGTAAGACTGAAAAGAGCCAATACAAAAATGAGTAATGGTCTGGCAGTTTTGGAGCTGAAAGGCTTTGGGAGCTGCAGCTCACACAGTGCACGGGGGTCATTCCTGTATGGTCAGGAGAGCTGAGCCTCACCAGCCCATGCACAGGTCATTCCACACAGCCCATCTCTGAGCAAAAACCTCCTTATGGAACGTGTTCCCCTGGAGAAGTACAGCTCTGCCACCAAGTGCTGCTCTTCACAGCCTTATCCTCAGCAGTGCTTCATCACCACCACCCTGTGGGACACCGGTGGGCAGAGCTACTGAAGAGAACACTGGCCAGGGAGAGTCTAATTCTACAAATTCCCCCATCACCAGTGGCAGGAAGCTGGTGGTGGCAGCTGGTACAGAAGAGTAAGACAGGAACACCAGCCAGTTCCAAGTGGGTAAATGCAACAAAAACTGCTCCTGACTACTGTCCTGGTCCCACATGGTGAAAATGAAGGACCATCTTATCTTGGATTATACTTTCTCTAATTTATTACATTTCTCCATTGGAGCTTTTTTTAAGTCTTATTTCCATTTTTACTGTAACCAGCCCAGGTCAGACAATCAGAGATGCTGCCTTCTGTTCCTCGCCCAAACTCATTTGGGATCAGTTTACCAGAATTTGGCAGCTGGGCAATCCCTTTATCTCCTTAACCTAAAAGGGACATCCCTCTTCCACTGCCCAGCCCTCCCATCATCCTGGAGGACCCAACAGATAGGAGACAGGCTGCAAAATAGCAAGCCACGACAGTAAATTTTATTTGAAAGCAGTTGCCAGATTTCAGATATGGCAGGATTCCTGTTTGTTTGGAACAGGAGGAGGTATTTATACTGCAGATACAGTCTGAGCAAGAGGTTGTCTTGCTGACTGCTCAGAACACATTTGTGGGAGTTTGATTTCAGCTTACGAAGGGGTCTGCACCATCTGGAGACTCCTACAGCCTCTGGTCCACTTCAGGAGCCTTAAAGGGATCCCATAAAGAAGTAGATTTGAAACTGAGTTTGAGGGGGCTTGCTTGACTCATGCCAGACTATACATTTATGAAAAAAAAAAAAAAAAAAGAAGAAGAAGAAAACAAAACCATTTGCAAGTACTGGTATCATAAATCTGCCCTGAAAATCTAGGTACTCCAGTAAATTCTGTTACAACACATACTGACCCTGTTCTGAGCAAACCACGCAATTTTAAAATTATGCCAGCCTCTGCAAAACTATGTGGGATCTCTTACACCATGAATTAATATCCACAAGAGACTTAGCTGAGCTCATCAAACTCATTTCACATAAGACAACAAATTAAATCACCCCAGGGACGAAGTACATGAAAAGCCAGAGTGCTATCAAGCATGCTAGGTCCCTATAAGGTAGATTTCTTTAAGCAAAATATTAACTATAATTTCAGTATACGCTGCTGCTATTGTTTATATGTACCACGTAATGAAATGCTACTCCTGTTTTCACCAGATGGTAGCACATATAATTTTCAGGCCTTCAGTTCATATCATAATACAAACAATTGGTATGGCAAATATTACCAGTCTATAAACACTTCCACTGTTCCACAGTGCTTACACAAAAAAATTAGAATTTTTCCTTTTCACTGTTGTAATAGAAATAATGATAATTTCTGATATTCCAAAATATATGCATATTTGGTCACTTTTTGCCACCCAAAACAAATGAAATTATCAAACCTCAGACTGTTTGGCTGCTTCAGCATTTTAAATGAAAATCAAATAGTAACAAAACTATGCAAATATCAAAATGCTTAAATGGTACAATACGAGATGTATCCTTAATACATTTTAACAATAACACATGCTGTGTTCCTACACTGGAATAACATCATCCATATGAATCCCAGGAATTTAGTATATCTGACAGTTTCTCTCAACCACCCATAACATTCTTTCCTGTCTCATTGTAGCTGGCGAAAGAGAATTCTATAATTGAGTGGTACAGAACATGTGCCCTCCCTGCTAGAAGATGACAGATGGATTATAAAAACTTCAAAGCAGAGCATTTGGAGCACCAGGGGAGAGATAGTGGGTATTTGAACTCTCAGTCTTTACCCAGGAGACAATGGCACTCTGACATGGTGCATATATCAAGGAATGGTGTAACTAGATAGACATAATCTTTCTTTTCAGTAAGTATTTAACATTCTGTTACGAACAAGTTTCAGCCTAGCTAAAGTGCAACTCATCTTAATACTAATCATCGTAGCCTGAAAGGCTACATGCCCCCTTTTTTCAATTTTGGCTCAACTGCTCCTTCATAAAACTGTTTTTTAAAGGACAGAAGCAGCGTTACATAGGTGCTCGGGGAACAGAAAGGCTATTTTTAATCTTAAAAATAATGTTTTGCTGGGATTTAGTATTTGCATGTATGCACGTGAATCTCTTTTACTTGCTGGAATGCTTATTTGCATTGTCTGCATTTAAAGCCCGCTCTCCATCAGAGTTTACATACCACATGTTGCTGATCATTCACTAGTTACTAAAGTTCCCTTTAATTTTTAACTTCACTAAAAAAATCCTTTAAAATTCTAGGGGCATAAATCCTTTCAAGGAATTGATCCTTTCACTCCTGCTGCTATACCACAATGATGGCTGAATGTCTGATGCCATCTTTATTAAGATAAATCATAAACTGAAAAAAATCTCATCTGTCTGTATCTCAAATATCTGCTAGAAACACAAAAAGAGAGAGAATCCCATTCACACCAGAGGTGTGTTAAAAAATTCTTAAAGTTAACACAATAATTGCACCAGAATACAGAGTTTCTAAATCATTATCTTCCCATACAAACACAGGGGTTTAGTATATCTTGAAATTGTCCATCAATTTCTTTTTACCACTCCTGTTACAGCCATTGCTCCTGGTTTATTAAGAAATTACTTGCTGAAATTGTTTTTAAAAATACCTATGACTTACTGTAAGGTCAGAAATAAAACGAGTTTAAAGGTCTCATTTGTCTATATCACAAAAATCGCACACACATAATTTGACACAGTTTGCAGCCGCTGCTCAGGCAAGGCCCAGGACTAGAATAGCAAGGGTATTATTGCAGGTCAGAATTGAGGGGTACTGGCAGAGCTGTGTGTGGGAAAGCTTGCATAACAGCCACCCTGTGCCAAGCTTTAGCCTTTGTTATTAGGCCCTCTAATGAACGCCATATTCACACAAAATAAATAAAAAAATATGCTGCATATTTTAAGTAGAGTGAATTCAAAACTAAACAATTGGAAGCTTCAATGCTACAAGAAAGCCACACAGTAACTATTCCCATTCTCCTACAAATGCATTTAATAAAGTAACATGCAGCAATTTTAAATATTTGATCCTTTTATTATACAGCCGAAACCCAAAAAAAATAAAAAAGCAAGCAAGCACTCTGGAAGATGATGAGGCTGTAGTTTTTAAGTAGCAAGTAAAAACAATAGCACCAAGATAACACAGAGAAAAACAGAAGCGAGTAACTTTGCAGCTGTGTTAATAAAAATGTCCTAGCCCCAGCAGTGGAAGAGCTCACGCACTGCCCAGTGCCTTGCCGTGGATGGCTCTCCAGCAAGAGCACTGTGGCAAACTACAAAGTTGCCTACTAATGTATATTTTTTTCCTGCACAAAACATTAATCCCAGTCTTTAAAAGAGGGTAGGAGGTGGAGGACTGTGATGCTTTGAAGGAGACCTGTTTTGAGAAACCCTTTTTTAAAGTGCATTTTCATCTTTTCTTTTTTCAGTGATCTTCTGCCATACTGGAATGTAAACACCGCAGGAATAGACAGAATCTCGAATTAAGGATTTGGATGCCTTTCTTTGGAAGTAATCTTCAAAGAATGTACATCCTAAACATCACAGGGGCTCAACAAGCTAGGAAGCTATCTACTGCATGTAAAACTGCACAGGTCATACCTACTACTTACTACCAGCTTGGGTCCTGAACTGCTGCAAATACAGACAAAACTGTTTTGAACCTCAGTATATTTGACAGGCAGGAGTATCAGGGACAGTAATGTTGCTTTAATGGAAGAAAGCCATTCTTTCACAATGGCACTAGTGTACTTATACACACTGTGTTGTTGAATTAAAAGTTAGCTCAGCAGGACCCTAGCTTTATTTTTGTTAGTAGGCATCCACCATCAGTAGTCGACACTAGTGGAGAGCAAAGGCATGTCTTATTTACAGATGCTATTGTGCAGGCTTTAATAATAGTAAACACACAGAAGACAGACTATTGTGGATGGAAAAAATCTTTGGTTTAATGAACTGTCAACTCGTCCATCATGATGTTACCCAATCTAAAACCGCCAAATCTGGACAAGCTCTTTGATGATATAAAGCAGGCAAAAGGTTTTGTTCACACACAACAAAATGCAAGAGATTGCTGCCATTAAAAATATACTAGCCCATGCTAGCACTAACTGCCACACATTTGTTAGATAATAGCTTGATTTTTTTCCTGTGAGAATAGCCTTCTGCAAGAAAGAGACATTTAATCAGAGTGATACATGACATCCAAAAACTGAAACCAAAAATTATGGCATGAGCTAAAAGCAAGTTGTCTTCCTGAAGGCAGAATACTGAAACATCTTTAAGATTAATTCTGAGAGAGAATTCTGAAAGTCAAATGCTGAAAGATATTGAAAATACATTAATTATGCACAACTCAGGATCTAGGAGAGGTTAAACCCCAACTTGGCAGAAAATTGAATCCTTTTATTTGATACAAACTTTGTACATAGCGATGTTATGTCCTGCATCCCTAATCTCCCTAGGTCTACCAATGGAGCAAAAGGGCTGCAAGACAAAGAAACTGGAGATTTAGTCATTCCAGTGTTATTCTGCAAAGAAATTAAATGGAGCAGGCACTGTGGAAAACGGCTTCTTGCAACCATTCATGGCAGAGGTCAAGCCTCAGACCTACCTGGGGCAATTGTCCATCTTGTTCTATCAAACATTTATAACGACTTCCTCAACTAAAGCGGGATTCAGGGAAAGGAGACTTTTCTCAGTTGCATCTGATGACTCTCCCAGGAATGACTGTTATTCACGTGCATTAATTTTCTGTCACCTTAAGCACTAACCAACCTTTGAAGACATGCTCCCCTACTTTCCACAGTGCATATTTTCCAGTATTATCACAGCTGAATATTAATCCCTTATATTAATTTTGTGTGTGGTGTGTGTGCATGTTAGCCCCTCTGTACGCATTTTAACACTGGGGACCCTTGCTTTCTGCTCTGGATAGTCTCAATATTAATACTTTAACCATTCATATTAGAATGTTCAAAATTTTGGAGGCTAATTTTGAATCATCCGCATTTTGATTCCCGGAAGGCCAAGCACTTATTTTTCATTACGAAGTGCAACAATAGCTGTGCTCAGGAAATCAAGTCCTATGTCTCTGAGGATTATTTTTCCAAGAATTAGACACACCAAATAAATGATGTCTTTGGCAAATGCAATGCAAAATCTATGCATTAGACACACATTCAATTTCATTCTACACTTAGATACTTAAATGAAGATGAATCTTTTACATTTGCTAAAGAGTTGATTGGTCTGTTTGATAACACGATGCTCTCCAAAAGGTCACCAATTTGTCTAACCATAGAAACAACCACTAGAGCTGATAAAGAAGCAGATTCCCTGAGCACTAAATTTTGAGGAAGATCTGTGTCTCCAAGGACCCAGATAATTCCAGAACATAGACATGAATTCTGTTCTGGTTCAAGGTATGGGAAATTCCTTACGGTAACAATTTTTCCTTTTTTAGAATACTAAAGGTCACAGTCTCACACTTAATTATGACATGAATGTTCAACAGAGTGGGTAACTTTGATTTCTCAAATGGAGACGGAACTGAACAACCTCTGGGGCAGCCAAACAAAACAACAACCTCACAACAGCATGTCCTCCTCTTCCCTAACTCTCTTGCCATCTTCCCAGCCTCTCTCACTGTTTCACTCCTGTAAATGAACTCTAAAATTTCTGACTTTCTTGAGCTTTTAACCTTGATCCCTCTGTGGAGATGAAGTCAGCTCTCTGGAGTGCTACCAAAGGCCCAGAAGGCAGCAGGAGATGCAATGGTAAAAATTATAAGCTATCTTTTACTCAGCCAGTCAATCAGTTCTTTCAGCCATCCAGTGATGCAAGCACAGTTCTGGAACCAAGGTCTTTGTTTTCCACTGGGTCAGATCAGCCGATTTAAAAATTTGGTAGCCACAACTTTTCTTTTAGATAACAATAAAGGCATTACCAGGTAAATCAAATGTCATCACTTTTCTAAGCATAAAACACCCATCACTCCATGGTCTGTCCTACTGGCAGAAGTGCCAGAGGACTGCTGATAGTTTTGTGGGTGCTACAGGAGCCCTGCAACTTCAGTTCAACTACGGTAAGGAGACACTCCTCCACCAACAGTCTTACACTTTTAACTACAAGCCCAGACGTCCTAGTCTGGGGAAGAGGAGGTCATCTTGAAATAGTATGTGTGGATAAACAATAAAAAAGGAAGAGATTAAAACACCTCTTTGACTCCACAGCAATGTTTTAAATACATCTTTTTTTTTTTACTTGTTTTCCCAATAATTTTTCATATCTAAAATTTCAACAAACATTAACTAGAACTGGATAACACATTATAGGAATACAGTGAATGGAACTGGACTAGTTGGTCCAATTTCAAGGAGGGACTGTGAATGATTCCTGTCTTGCAAACACTAGAGAAGTTACACATCATTGTAAGCATTTCATTTTGATTTACCTTAAATAAATCTGTACTTTTATTTCTTTGAGCTACTTCTACAACACAAATAAACCAGAAAATTATTTTCAAAGGCACAAACAAGGTCTCCCCTTAAGATCTCCTGATGTTCACAACTGTAACAACTAAAACTAGAGCACTTAGACGTTTTTACTGAAGTTACAGACACTAAAGGCTTCAGTGCTGGAGGGTGCTGGTTCTCTTATCCATGTCAACCAAGGTAACAATTCACAAATAGAAGGTGATGTAACTAGAGCACGCTGTGCTCCACTGGTCCTGGCAGGTAATATTGACTCTACCTCTCGCCATCTCCTAGCATGGGAAATATTGCAAGTGAGCTCTTTTGCCAATGAACAGAGGCTCTAAAGAGCAACATGAACCACAGCAAGAGAAGTATCAAAATTCACTCTTCTAGCAAATATCCAACTGTCTGACACGCTCTCCTCCAAGACTTTTCCAGCAGCTGTCTCCATCCAAGAGTTTTCAGTCCCATGCAAACAACACTGAATTTTTTTTACCTGGAGCAACTGCTTCAGTGTGCATCTGCTTGTGAATCAAATAGTTGCTAAGAGAGAATCAGAGTTTTAAAAGATCAACAGGCAAAAAACAGTCAACCTTATTATGGCATTTGATAATACTATGAATTTACACTTCCTGTTTTCTCTTCTATTTTCAAAAAATAGGTAAGAAAAAAGATATTACAGCAATTGAAAACTGACCTCTTGGCTGAATCATTTTACCAGGGACCTCTTCCATCAAACCATCCACATGGGAAACCTCAAGTGTATCTCTCTAGAAATACAACCAGCTGGAAAGTTGCTTTCCCATGGCTAATCCATACAGGTGAAGAGTTAAGCTTGCCCTCATGCTGCCAGTTTTTTCAAAGCCATGATTTTTAACCAGAGACCAGGAGTATTTTCAAGAGCAAAACTGTCAAATGCAGATATGAAAATCCTCTGGGGAACACTATCAAAGACGAAACTACTTCATGGGTTCTGTGACATGCATGGTTGAAGCTCAAACAACTTCCCAAAGGGTCAAGAAAAACTGCTTTGGTATAGGAGCAATCACTGACTGAGCCATTCAGTTCAAAGGCTGTGGCAGGAGGGTAAATTTGGGGTGAGGAATTTGTGCTTCAGCCCAACCAGAGCAAGTGAGCAAATATGTGGCAGATGAGTATCAACTTATAAAAATATGAAGGTTTAACATCTGGGGAAAGCAATCTAAACAGCCACGTACAATAACACTGAATTTGGAAATGGCATGTAAGCACAGAAAGAGATCTTGCAATTGACAATCCTCTGGAATCATTAGTTCAGTAACACACAGAGAGGAAACACAGCCTTAGGCATTCGTTTAGGAGGGCATTAAGAGCAGGATGGACAGCGCCCTTCTGCCACAGCAGAAAGCCTTGGTGCGCCCATGTCCAGCACATTGTGGGCCACTCTGGCCTTGTCCTGTGAAAGCATGTAGCAGAGTCAGAGGTATCAGAAAGGTCAAATAAAATGATAAAGGAGGTAGAGTAGCTGCTCCACAGGACAGATGAAAATACTTCTTTTCACAAACACCAGTAAGCTCGGGACCACATTGCCACAGAAGGTGGGGCAACACACCAGCTGCAGACTGGACAGATTGGTAGTCTCTACTACAGTGAGGGTTAGGGTGTACCCTCCAACGTCACCATAATAACAGTGGGTACCAGGATTTTGTGAGGAAAATGGACCACCTAAAGCACCTGGGCTCACTTGACCTCCATAATCAGTACCTCTCACTGCCAGCACCAGGCAGAAAGGCAAGGAGGGCCACTGGCCTTCTGCAAGGGCATTTCCTTCACACATGCCTGAGTTACCTCCTTGCAAATGTACAATAAGGCTTTCCTCCATCTACACTCTTTCAGACAGCCCAGATCCTCTTCATTTTTCCAAGCAAATTATTAAAACAAAAGCATATTCATATACTTTTCATCAATAATATAATAATATTTCTTAAAGGCTGCAAAATTCCTTTTACCCACTTGGCAGACAGATATGCAAGCACTGTCTGAGCTTCAGAGGTGATTAGTGCCCCAGTTGCAACCCCAAGATTCATTTGTATCAAGAGGCCTCCAGCACCTGTAAAAATCAACTCCCAATGAATTTGTCAAGGTCACACAAAGTCAGAAAAAGAATTAAGTTCTGTCCAGTGCTTTATCAACAAATTTAATTTTCAGGTGTCATCCATATTTCTCATGATATTATGGTCATTCAAGCTCATATTTCACAGATGGACACCTTTTGCTCCAGGCATACACTACTTGATCTATTTTAGAAATCAAGCACAAGATCCTCAGATAGAGCCAATGCACACACTCACAATGCAGGGTAACACTATGCAGAGGTCACTTCTGAGCTATTCATCACCACTGCCTACTGGAAACTACTTCTGTGGATGCTCTGCACTCAGAACTGCCACCAGGGTTTATAGGGAACCTTTGTCATTCCCTGTTCCCCCCTGCAACATCTCTTTTCCCCCTGTGAAGAAAAAAAAGTGCGGGTGGAAAGAAAGCATGGTACAAGAACCTAGAGATCAATGATGAAACCTTTGGATTCAGATACTTTAGAGCCAGATTTTATCAGTTATCAGTTCCACCAGACAGAATTTGCCCCCAAATCTATATTATTTATCTAAAAGGGCACTCCAGCACATAAAAACAATTCAATGCTATAAATTTACATATGATATAAAATTTCTTCATTTGCCCACTTACAGAAATACCGAGAGTTAGACTTTCCTCTGATTTATTGAGGTGAAATTGAAGAGGTATAAATGTGGCAAAAACTTAGAAGGTCACTAAGATCCTCAATGAAACACCTGATCACAGAGGCCTATTTAGAAAAGAGAATTCCAAGTTCTTTGGCCTCAAGATGCATGACAGACATTAATTGCAAAAGTAAAGCAATACATGCTGAAGGGAACTAAAAGACAGGTGCAAACAATTGTCGATTTTTAAAAGTATTTTGCAGGATTCATTTGTAGTTCTTCATAATCACTTCGGTGTTACAGGAAAAAAAAATCTGAAGGAAAAAATGGCAAGGTATCAGTGAATAGAACTGGATAGAAGCTCAAGTTTCTCCAAGACAAGAGATTTTTACACTAAGACGAGTAAGCCAACCTGAAAACTCATCTCCTTCCATTGAATATCCTAGAGCAAATCCACTACAATGAGGCAGAAAAGTCTGGGGTGGAAAGGACGTGCAGAGTTTACATTAAATTCTGCATATGCATGTTTCACAGCAATACAGGAATACAGGGGTTCATGTTTCAAACAGGATTGGAAACCAACAGCCCCTGATGGAGTCCTTATGAGCAACAAAGGAAACCAGCACCCAGAAGTCTCTGCTGCCAGAAGTAATGTCAGCAACTGGTCCTTTCACCTGACAGACGCATTAAGAGACCCAGATGTCCAATCTGGAGGTTTTCTAAAGGAGAAATCTAAAATATGCTTGGATCATTAATATATAGAATACTTCAGGCTACAATCATTCTCAGCAAGAGATTTTCCTTAATACTTGTCTACATCTGTCAGCTGATGCTGATACATACTGTAGCTTTATTTTTATTGATTTTAAATTTTAGAAATGTCACAAGTTAATTCACAGGTCTTTAGAAGAGACCAGCAGTAACTAAACTATTCCAACATCTTAATGAACCTACTTCACCAGAAGTGAATTAGTAGCCACAATTAGTATACTTATAACTAGACTTTTGTAATTTTAAGCTTCATAAAATGTATGCTGTCTTCAACATCCCCTCCTTGCCACTGGAGAAGCAAATAGCTTGTATTTTCCCTTTATATGACCATCTTCTTGTATCTTGCAGGCAAATAATTTGCTATTCCTATAAGCTCCTTTTTTTCAGGTAATGGTAGTGGTGCATGGCACTTTGCTTTGGAACCAATTCCATGCTAAATATTGATGAGTAGCTTAATTAGGGACTAGTAAAGGAAAGAGAGAGCCTGGATTAACAAAACCAAACAGTGATGATGCCGAATGTGGACCCAAAAATGCATTTAAAAAATTCTACATGTTTTAATGAGTAATACTTGCATGCTTTTAAAATCATTTTGTAGCTATGGCTTCCAGTCATGAAAATATATGCAATCTCATAAAATGTCTGATATTAGCATGCCTCTTCAAGTGCAAGAGAGTTGTCAATAAGACAATTAAGACAACATCAATAATACACACTGCATGTTATTATCTGCTATTTGAAATCCCAGCCTATCCAAAGATCTCTGGAAACAAAGGGTACATCCGACATTGGCAAAAACATCTCCCACAAGTGAAATATGTAATTCTGAATGCATGCAATGGCACTCCTACCTGTAAGGGAAAAAATGGATTGCTTTTAAATACAGAATAAATAACTCCTCATAATGTAAAACCTGGCTCTGTAGAAGAAATGGCTACAATAGAAAATTAGCAATCCTGTGCTTAAATCAATTGCTTCTATCACATGATCCAAGTCGATAAAAGTACTGAATAAGTGCTATCATTGACCTTAATCAGCCAACAATTGGCACAGGGGGATCAGAAATCCTAGTGAGGAAATCAGTTGTCCCCAGTAAATTGTAAGGTTTGGGGGAACAGCAGACCTGCAACCTCTCACGATACCTTTCTATCCAAACACCACAATGGTTTCAACAGGAGGAAGGAAGGACTGAAGTCAAACAAGCAAACTTCCAGCAGACTCCTTCAGGTATAAAACTGAACAGGTGCATGTGCATTTCCATTTCATAGCTGAAGAATACTCTACTCCTGACTTTTTTTTTCCCCTCTGTAACACAGGAACTGTAGCAAACCATACAATGAAAACAGTCCTCAATGATTTTACTTGATGGAAATAACCTATCTGGAAGCAAGGGTGATAAAAATCGTGCTGCACAATTATTAATTTGGGCTTTAATCCCGATGTCCCATTTCATCCAAAGTTGCCATTAAGCTCAAAAGGAGAAAGGACTACATAACTGGGACCTAACATTTTTATTTATCCTCCTCATAAGCTGAATGTGATTTCAGATTGAACAGAATAGATTTCTCTGTAACTAATGGACCAGATATATTCATACAATGTCCTTTTATTGATTTTACTTTCTTCTACCTATTGTTTGCATTTTCCTTTGAAAAACATATAAGTGTCATTATGCTGTAGATGTCCTTTACAATTCTTATATCATTCAATATTTCTTACCAAAAAATACATGTTTTGCTACAGCGAGCTTTATAATGAAAGACTCCCCACTAGCCAAACCGGAGCCTAAATTGTTAGAACATACTGTACAATTTGGGAGAAACAGAAGAAAATTAAACCCTTTGGAATTGGTTTGTTTGGGTTTGAAATATGTGTCTTTAAAAATTTAATAAGAGGGAAAAAAATGGCTAAAGGACAGGCTTCATTTTAGACACATTCTAAACAATAAGCCTATTTATATAACTGATCACATAACGAATTTCTAGGCACTTTATGGAATGAAAAGCCTTTTGCACTGCAAAAGTCATACTGCACACAGCTTTCAAGTTTCAGAAAATAAATATTCAAAGGAATAGAGCAATGAAAAGATATTAAGTATTTTTAACCCACACTAGTCTGAAATTTTACACAGTACCTTAAATAACCACAATAAAAAACTGTCAAATATCTACAAAGGATAAGTATATGAACAAATTTAAACGTACTTTCTTTGTTTACCTTTTTTTTTTCACTCTTCCTTGATTTATATTTCAATATTTTGTTCCTAAGTTACGATTATGCAAAGTACAATTTGTTTTGGATGACTATTTGGAATGTTTACAATTATTTAAATACAATTTACTTAACTATTTTGAAACCAAATGATGTGTTGAATTAAAGAAGGTTCAACATTCAAATTGCTATCATGTGCTCATTTCTCTGCAGACTGCACTGACAGCTGAGGATGGCACATTTTCATTTGCACAGGGTGCCTGGTATTCCATCAGGTTGCACTGATTTTAGAATCTTTCCACCAAGGGGAAACTATCATGGAATTAACATCCAATTTATCTGTCAATATGGAAGCCACCAGCTGAATGTAGGCAGAGCTGAGAAGAAAAATGTAAAGCCATGCTATTATCAATAAAACCTACACAGAACTTAAGCTACAGCTTACAAAGGTAATGATTCAGCGACTAGATTAAAAAACATTTTCAAATAACCAAATAACTTTGCATGCAAGAGCAGCCTTCAGAGACATTCACATTTATGCAGAGCCAGCTTTTGCCAAAACAGCAATGATCTCAAGTGTTTCAGTTCCTTAACGCAACTGAGCCTAAGGGCACAAGGAAGGGACGAGGTTGATAAAGTAGGAAGCACCCACACATAAGTATCTTTGACAGAGAAAAGCTTCCAGCAGGATCTTAACCAGGTGCAGCCACTTTCATTAGCCAAGTCTGAGATTACTCCCATGCTGACTATCAAGTCCTATGAAAATATGAATTATCTGCATGCACCACAGCAGTGCTCATCCATGTGCTTTGCCACTGCTGGACATCCTCAGGATTTCAAAACCATGCACATAATTACCAAAATTCTCTCAGAACTTAAACACACAAATACCCATCTACACTTTGTAGACTTCAGTTCTTTAGGTTGATTGTGCTGTTTAATTTCCCATTAAAAGAGAAAAATTCTCAGTTGTACAGATGGGACAAGACAGAGTCAGGGATTTCTGGGGCATGCAGGAGAGAAGCTGTGTTAGGACTTTCATCTCTCCCTTTTGGTTTCTACTGAAATCTGTTACTGCTGCTTGTACAATCAGTAACAGTCAAACTAGGATTGCTCACACTCAAAACAGTTACCAGCTGGAGCCCTCTGTGTAATTCCAGCTGAAACTCTGGACAGTTTTGGAAGCTCAGCCTTACCTGAACTCCTCAGGGTTTGGGTATGTTTGTTTAAATAAAATGAGAAGTTCAGATAAAATGTGTAAATTCCCCATCTAAGGCAGCTATTCTTAGAACACCTTAACTCTTGGCCATGAAAACTGAGTCATAGTTTCAGAAGCCCCTTCCAGCATGGAACATGCAAATGCAGTTTTTGGAGATTTCAGTGTCACTGAAGTCAAGGCCATCCCTTTGATACTCAAAGGCTTGAGCTAAATCCTGGCTTGTCATGAATAAACCAAGTTCAGATACTTAATCATGTTTTCATTTCTGTGTGATGGAGCATTTCCACTGTGATACAGAGCCTTTGGTCAGCAGGGCTTCTCTGACTGCTACTGTGAAGAGTCAGGAGCTCTTCTGTCTGCAGGTGACAACCTGAGGGACTCTACTCAAACCCAGCTATGGCCAAGCCAGAGCTGACAGCAGGTCTGCCTAGAGGAGCATTAGAGGATATCCTAGGGTTTGCCTGATCACCTCAAATTCAGGGTATTTTTCTGGGTCAGAGAAGATCACAGGTGTTGCCACTGAAGAAAACCACATGTCAACCTACCAGCCTTAGGCTTTTTGAGTGGGGAGAGTTTTTCTCAGGATCACTGGAATGACTCAGGAACACAAATCAGCACCCTGTCCATGGGAGGAGAAAAGCTGACAATTATTTCAAAGAGAAAATCTTGGTTCCAGTGAACTCAGTGGTAAAAGTCCCCATTATTCAACAGAGCCAAGATTTATTCCTGGACTATAAGGCCGATAAGGAAAACAGAAGCAAGAATTTTACTTAATCACTCCTTATGCACTGCAATAAGGAGGTGGTGGAGTCCTCCCTGTTAGTATCAGGGTTCATGTGAGGACAGGGACAGGATTCTTCTCTGTTTTATTTCAAACCATCTTAGGCACATCATTCTTTTCTTCCTCTTTTAATAGGAGTGCAGAAACCCTGAAATCCGGGGGCTCGCTCAGACTCTCATGCCTCTTGGTGGGTCTGTCACACAGAGGAAAACAGACTGCAATTGCTGCCTAACCTGTGCTGTGCCCCAAGCTGCAGCAGCACCGCATGGTTTCATGTAAGTGACATGTCACAGTCAGTAGCGAGTGTGTCAGCTCCCTGACAGGCACACGACGTGTGACAGCATCCTCCAGCACCGCTCTCTGGGGCAGCCTCCGTCCCTCAGGGACAGCAGAAACAAGACTTGGTAGCAAGGGGAGCAGGACAGGCATTTTGTGGGTTTTTTCAGTGTTGTGACGTGCAGCTGCTTTGGAGAAGTACCACCACAAGCAAGTGTCAAATGTCACTCATGCTTCCACTGTGACTGTGAACATGGTACAGTGCATAAAACCCAAACGTGCTAGTTAAACTCTGTAACTCCTGAGCAGTGCCCTCCATTAAATGTAATTGCATTATCTGACAAATAATCAATGTTCAGATGACACTCAAGAGTCCTAGCTGCTAATCCTGGGCTAAAACTATCTCATATTTGCCTTCTTTCTGAAGTTTTATACTGTGCCTGTGCTTCAATATCAGCCCCAAAGGAGAAGCAGCATCACAAATAAGGTCCTGGCTTCCAATATGAATTTTCTAATAGTTCCATTAAGGAGATGAAGAACATAATCTGGTTTTGGACAAAAGAGGGCTCCGTCTTCAGCAAGCAAAATGACACAGCACCTTGTTTATACCATTACTTATGATATTTAGCATGTTAATTTTTCATTCTGTTACGTTTAATTCTTCAATATTTGGAACAGAGCTCTTATTTTACCCCGAGTTTCAATAAAAAGGGAAAGAGCAGTGACTTTGATATCAAGGTCTGCAAAGAAAATTAAAATAGCAAATATTAGTTCAACAGAACAACCTGTGAGAGTGTAAGAGCTATTTTATATGGCTGGGGGCTGCTCTGATCTGAATGCATAGAGGACAGCATTATCCTGGGACACAATAAAAAACTTCTCTCATTCTTTCTTCATCTTCCTCTTCCTCAGCTGGGCCTTCAAGCTGGAGCTCCCATGGTCTGCAGCCCCTACATTCCTGATGCTTCACCTCTGACACGGGAATGAGCAGTGGCACTCCAGCTCCTGCCTGTCCCAGCCACTCCCCACATCTATTTCCTGTCTTCATCACCTGTGTGTGGTGGTATAAAACCCCTTCCAAGTCCCCTGCCTTCCACACTTCCTCATCTACAGCAGGCAAGGGCTCAGCCAGGCCAGCCTGGCAGGACCTGCTCCAGAGACCCAGCAGCTTCAGAGCCAGGAGTGGCCATGGGCAAGGGGAGCAGCCCTGTCCCCTGGGGTGCCTGAAGCCATCCTGCTGTGGGAAGGTGGTGCTGGAATGATGCCAGACAAGCCTTGGTGGAAAGAACAAGAAAATTAGAAGAATTTTCCTGCTCTTCACAAAAAAGCACAGTTCTGTGATGTGAGCTTAATTAACATTTACATGAACACTGTATTTGTTTATATTCAATACATCTTTTTCTAAATGTAATTCAAGACTGCAGATATTCTAAAGTATGGAAAAGCAACTTTTCCTTTGAACCACGTTTTTAAAGGAATTCCAGCCAATTTAAAAAACAATTATGAGACCACACATGATTTTTGAAATCACAGATTATTGATGGGAACCACAGAGATAAAAAATGTTTTAAAAAAACAAAAGGTAATATGGCTTATTCTAGGTTTTCAAAACACTGTAACACCTAACTCATAAACTAACTGAATTGTGTCCAGGATTTTTCACTACTTTGACTTTTTCTAACTGCAGAAGACCCAATTCAGCACAGAAATGCTTTAGCACCTGACACCCAGTATTAGCCAAACAACTAAAATACATTGCAATGCAACTGCTTCCACACTAAGTCAGGACCAAATGCTATTCCAGAAATGCTCAGTATGAGATCAGCTGGAGCAGTACAGGAGGATTCATAGCACTGTACCAGTAAGCTTTGGCACTGAACAGCTTTAACTGACAGTCCTTACATGTATGTGTACATCTTGTTTATAAAATCTGAAAGAAATCTCATGAAATAAATTATATCCACAAATTATTCACAGCTGAAGGTACGTACAATCCTCCCCACAAACTAAAGAATTCCTATAGGCTACAGAAAATTTTGTTAACATACAGCCTTCCTCAGAAAAATTAAGCATGTAAACCAAGGGGAAAGCTATTGAACATAATAAAAAATGTGACCATTCTAAAGTATCCTTACTCTTGTCATATCACTTCCTCAAAGTGTATTTATACTTTTTATAGGTGTCTTCATATCATGCAGTTGTAAGACAGGCATGGAAGCTTCTTATAAAATACTAAATTACTATTCATAATTATAATTTACATTCTCCTTGTACACTTTGCAAACTTCACATACACCTGCTCACAGAAGGATGGGGCACCTGTGCTAAGGCAAGAAGTATTTCAGTATGGACTTTAATCAGAGTGCAGCAAGCCCTAATAGGTAACTGGGCTACCTAATTGAAGAGTTTAAGTGTTGGCAATATTGTTGATAATAAACTAATAAGTTAGAAGAGCCTTCTTGACTTAGATGTCCAGCAATCATTGGACAAATAAGGGCTTAAGATTGTTTAGAATTAATGTTGTTCACATTTGAATATAAATTATCTTAGTAGGCTTTTGCATATTGATTGTACATTGCTGTTAAACTCTCTTATTTCTGTAGGAATAAATGATCCTTATTCAACATACAAAAACTGCCCTAGTACTAAATACTGATCTTAAGGGAGGGCAAATCCTAAATGGAAGTAACTGGACAGGACTAAATTTTACACTCAGCAGGTGCACATGGAAAGAACCTTGGACCCAGAACAAGGTACAAATGGCTTCCAAGCCTGGCAGAAATTTCAGTTTAACAAGGAGAACTTCCATTTTTCATAGATGCTTTCTGGATAATTCTGTGAAAAAAACACATATACATCTGAATAGAGCATAGAAAGTGTTCAAGACACTTCCTTGCCCCTCCTTTTTTTTTGTTCAACCAATTTCCAGTTTCAAATTAGAAGAAATTAGCCAAAGGAGAAAAAGTTGTCTTCCAATCCAGTATGAAAAGACAAGTGCAACACTTCTCCCTCTATCTGCCAGCCCTGCTTCTCCTGTCATGCTTCCCTAGCATTGTGGCTAACCCAGAGACCCTGATCCAAGAGATCCTGCCCTGCTGCCTGCACACGGAGCTGGAAGCATGCTGAAAGCCAGTGCTCCTCCTTTGCTTCTCTTTGGTTTGCTCTGTTGTGCTCAGCTCCACCACCAGCCTCAGAGAGAAAGGTGCAGAGATTATTGGCATCTTAAAGGAAGAAAAAAGTGATGTGGTTTTCAAGGGTATTTTCATTATTAAATCAGAAATGATGAAATTGTGCCATGTTATTTTTTAACTGACAAAACATTTGCTCCATAATATAAATTAAAACCAAGAAAAGAGCAAAATTAGCAAAATATATACGATGTGTCATAACAAGCAACAATAAAAATTTTCTGAAGACTTATTTTTAAATCTATATTAATAAAGGAGAAACATAAAAAAGAAGGGTTTTTTTCAATCTTATAGGTAACATTTTATTTGACTTAAACACATGAAGCACATCTTCAAAAACCCAATCTCCCAACAGAAAACCTCATCAAAGCAAAACACACCCATAAAAATAGCCCTTATATGGTTAAAAACATCAATATCTTCTGAAAAAAGATATTTTTTTCTAAAAAAGGTACGTGAAGAAGTGTCCATAAGTGTCACTTAAAGAACATGGACTAGTCAGACTATTTTTACAGAGGCATCAAATCTACTTTTAGATCTTTATACCAGCTACAGAGCAGGAGAACGAAAGTTGTGTTACATTACAGATTATACATGTGTAAACCATTTTCAAATCCAGCCGGTTTTATTTGTAAATTGTAAATTTCAATACCTTTCCCAATATCACAGAAAAAGTCTGCATGCTAATTTGTTTCTTTCCACAACAGTTATCTCATCAAATGCAAGTTCTGTCTAACTAGATGGTGGATGTGAGTTCACTGCAGAAGTTGTATTCAGTAAGCAAAAGGTTAATAGTCTGAAGTCAATGATTTAGTATCATGACATGGGTAGTAGCCAATCAACAGTTGGTGTTTGAAAGAGGCTGTGATATATTATATTTACAAAGCAGGGGGGGTTGTGATTTTTTTCTTTGCTTGCATGATGGTGATTTCACTTAAAAGAGAGAAGACTAAATTTGACTCAGCCAGCTCACACCTGAAAACAAGACACTGAATCAGTGACAGTAACAGACCTGATCATTACAACATTCATTAATGTCTTCAATTAGTGAATTCAGTGGTGAATGTTGATCATAAAAACACTGGAAGAGTTTTTATCTGCGAGCTTGGGCCCCATGAAATTCATGTTTCTCTAAGAGCAAGGCTTTCCCTTTTCAGAGGGTACCCAAGGGGCCCCACTCCTCTTTCACATGGCAGGTTCATGGTGGCTGCTGAGGGACTCTGGATGAAGGTAGAAAGGCAGTGTAAGAAACAGCTCAGGGTGCCTGGGTAATTCCTCTCTGTTTTTAGTGGGAGCGGCCCCTGGAGAAGTGCAGTGCCTCCCCAGACTGCCACAGTCCACATATTCATAAAGCAATCATCAATAGCCACAAATTCAGGCCTTTTGCTGCTTTCACTGTAAAGTAAAATAAATTAAAATCCAAACTAACTCAACACTCATCACAAGCACCCTTTTAAAAAGAATTTAAGAGTTTTGATGCAAAGGTAGCTGTCAGCCAATAGTTTACTCCTAGGATTTTATTACAGTTCACTTTCTAAGGATCTGACTTTATATATTCTCTATATGTGAGATTTCTATAGGTGCCAGCAGCAATAAAGGTATTTAAGGCAGGCATATCCCCAGATTCACCTCAGCTGTAGTAATCTCACAGCATTAATAGATCAGAAATCAACTCAGAGCAGTTCTAAATGATGAAGACTGCTTAAACCAACTTACAACAGGTATTTACACACAGGTGGAAGGTGTGACCCCAAACTCCTGAGACTCAACTGCAAGGTGCTCATGATTTCCAAAGACTTTGAACCAGCTGCAAAGAAATATTCAGGCTAGAATTTTTTGTACTTTGTCACAGAGGATAGTAGCAGTATCTTGTCTGTACCTTGCAAATATATATAAAAATAGAGTATAATCTTAAAATCAAATTAGAGACACACCATTGATGTAGTTTAGGTCTTGTAAAAATCCAAATCACACAAAAATTGAAGACCAATAAAAATGTTTCCATGGTTCTTTTTTTAATCCCATTGAAAACAATTTTTCCTTGTAAACATTTTTGCTAGCCAAGCACTGCAGCATTGTGCAACTGCATGACAGCCAAAGAGAAACTGATGAAAAGCTGACTAGATTGATTTCATTTTTCCAACCAAAGTGAAATACGTAAAAGGAAATAACAAAATGGTGAAGTTATTTTTACATATAAAAAATGTCCACATTTAATAAACTCACTTGGAAACTGCACAGCCAATGGTAATGCTTTTAAAATAGATCTACGGATCCCTTCAGTTGTGCATGGAAACAAAGGCAGGAGTGGGTTTCTGCAGCACCTTTCCCCTTCCTCAGGGAGGACAGAAACACCCTCTCTGCTGAAGTCAGACCTGAGCCTGCCCATTCCCTCTCCCCCTGTGACCTCCCGGTTTCTGTGTAGAAGTGTGGCAGGGGGTTACTACTGGAACTCAGAGCTATATTTATTCCCTTGGCTCCCATCCATCACTGTTGCAGAGCAGCCAGGAGGGGAACCAACCAATACAGCATGGATTCTGCCAGAGTTGTGCTGCCAGACAAGTTAAGAATGAAAGACAGGGGAAACAGAAGCTATCAAAATGAGTATTTCTATCTCTAAGAAAAGAAGGATTTCCTCCCTTTGTGGATTCCCCTTCTACAGATTAAGACATTTCTTCTCTGCTTTTTAAGAGATCCTGACAGAGAAATCTGCCAGTTTCATAGATCTTCTCCACCTCAGAGGAGGTTCCTCCTGAGACAAGGAATAAGTGCAGTATCCCTTGCATCTCTCAGGCATTTGTTGGCATTTACACAGCATTTCTTTCCTCCTCCCAGTACTCCCAGAGAGCCATCCATAGCAAGTTCTGTGCAGCACAAGGTCCAAGGCAGTACCAGGAGAAAGGGTTAATGTTTCACCCATCACACCTCCTAGAGCTACTCTCTCAGTGCTCAGGGGCACATAAGAATATTGAGTTCAAGCACACAATCCACCCAACAAAAATAATGGCAACAATACTCCATTTTGAGTTGAAAATTTTTGGATTATAAAGATGCACTCCATCACCAACTAACTTTTATAATAGTTGAATTGTAAACTATGCAAGAAAGAATTTTTCCATATCACAAATACTTTGAAGATTTTAGAATTTCCTTTTGTTCTCCTCTGGGACTAACCTGATACTTTTTGCAGTTTTTCAAAAGGAAAAGCCAGCAAGACAACAGTAAGAATATGAGACTGCTCTCACCATGTCATGCTCAGGAGTGCAGGCTGCAAGACTCTGCAACAGAAACCAGTTGGGTTCAGTCTCTCACATCACATGGAATGCCCAAGCCAAGAGTCGGCTCTCTTCTGACCCACTGAATAATTAAATGATTATTCAAATTGGAATAGCCTGAAGCAGGAACTTAAAAAGAAGAGCCAAAGTGTGTTTTTAAAGCACTCACCTGGGATGTGAGAAACTTGATTTGAAAAAGCTGACTTAAATCAGATAGAGAGGAACGATCTGAATCCAGCTCTCCAGTGACCCAGGTGCATTCCATAATCACCGGTTCATAATGAAGTGCAGAGATGCAACTCTTTCATTTTGAGCAGAAATTCAATTGTGGACCTGAGAAATCCTTCAAAGATGCAGCATGTTGATGCAAACTAATGAACTGGTATTTTTCAACTGCAATAAGAAAATGGCAGCTAGTTCTGGCTAGAAACTGTACTCCTATATTTGGAAAGCCCCTAGCATGCCAAAGATACTACCAAACAAACAAAAGATTGAAATTCTAATCCAGAAGTTGTTTTGGGTTTCCTATTGCTCATTTATCTCATAGCATGTCCATTTATGCAGGCACAGGCATATAGCTTTGTGTGTTCAAGCAAAAAAAAAGGAAAGATGCTTGAACGTTTGATCTTTAAAAGAGTGAAGAATATTTCAAAATAGCTGAGCTATTTTAAGAGGCATTTTATGGTAAAATCCAAAGCAGGGAGTAGTTAGAGCAGTGGAGGTTGTTCTGTCTGTGTAATGGTACTAATAATGATACTGGGTTAACTTCTACTAGTTATTTTATTACCCCTAGGAGGAATGATACTCCTATGGCAAAATCTCAATGAATCAATGAAGAGCAGTTACTTTAAAAAGGTAATAAATAGTCATTTTATTGCACGATTCAGTTTTGGGTTGCCTATAATCTTTGCATTTTTTTTAACTCAAAAGTTGGATTCATTTTTGTATGCGAAATGATGAAAGGAAAAAAAGTTTAATCAGGAAACAGTAGAGTTGCACATTGTACTCACAGTGAAATTAAGAATCACATGAGTTTCACCAGCTAAGGAAAGGAAGTTTCATCTACTGACTCAGTCATACCCAGACTGAAATAACAAAAGCAAAATTGGATCCTAGAAATCGTATCAAAATCAATTAAAATTTTGATAAACTTTATGCATTTTTCTGTGAGAAGAGAGATTCATAATTTTCCTGAAAATGCAGGATATATTCCAATAAAATGAAGGTAAACATTACTTGAAGCAGCAATTTCAAAACTAGTGCTGCTTTCCAACATGAGGTCAACCTTCAACATTCAAGAACCTCAGAAGTCCCAGTATAGACTGGAACCCATAACAGTGTTCATGCAAACCTTGGAGAAATAAAAGTATTAAAAAAAAAAAAAAAAAAAAAAAAAACATGTAAACATGTATATGTGAGTGGTTTTTTTCAAAATATGATATCATATCATATTTTATATGACTGAACTAGGGCATGCACCTATCAAAAATCCTTGGCCACTAGAGTAGAAGTCAGTTTCTACTTCTCCTGTCAATTACAAACTAATGCCAGAGAAGAAAAGGTTTCTCCCTAATTCACTCCATCAACACTTCACTGTCACATCATTCCCTTGAGTAAAACTGTTTCCAAAACAAAAATGCTGCACTATCCTATGTTTTAAGATTTCAGTGGACCCCTGAAGAAATAAGATCTAGGGAACAAGTGTTAGGAAACACATAAAAAATAAAAGTACTTATCATACAGAACTATCAAAAGAAATGTTAGGAGATGAGCATCCAGCCCACCATGTCAGCATTTGTTAATAGAAACTTGACTTTGCACCTCCTCGCTTTCTTCACCCAAGCTCTCACATGCTCTCTCTCAAGAAACAAACCTAGGCTTCCCTTGAACTCATTTATCCTTCCCTTGTTGTTAATTTATTCCATATGTACTTAGCATGAAGTTATTCTGCCTGAATTTCCTATTTACCCATGTTTCTCTAAATTTTTGATTTTAAAGCCCCATCTACATCTATCTGTATCTGCCATTGGTATTCCAATGACGAGATTGATGGTAACAATGTTTGCAAAATCTATGGAGGCCAGCTTATCAGAGTGAAATAAAACAACATCATTTAGAAAAATAAATTTAATGCCAGGCTGGCAACCTAACACAGTGCTGTGACATCGGTTACCAGGGCTAATTTCCAGATCAGCAGGGGCCAGGACTATGAAGGAAGCACAAGACATAGCCCTGTTGTGACCGAGTAGACTGTGGTTCTTGATAGCAACCCCTTTGTAGCATTGATGAGCTCAACAGGGCTCCCATCCTCCTCACAAAGAACCACAGTGACTGTGGCAGAATATCCCAAAGGCATAAAAAAGGAGGAAAAGTTTCTAACAGCACTTATTTAAAAAAAAAAAAAAAAAAAGGCAATGTAAAGAAACTATATCAAAATTCATATAAAGGCGGAAACAAGCTTATCATAACAGGAAGAATCAGGACAGCCATGTACCCCTTTGCACCACAGCACCCTCACCCTCCTAAGGTTGATGACCAGGAACTCTCCCCAGGACATCCCAGGCTGTTCCAAGGCAAAGTAGTGGCTACAGGTGGTCCCATAGTGGCTCCTGCCACCAACTTCCCCTGCACCCCTCTTGGGAGTGAAAGTTATCTCATACTCTCCTTTTTCTTTCCCTTTCTCACTTCTCCTCTTCACAAAACTCAGACAGGGCCAAATTTTCCCAAGCAGCCTTTTGCTGGCACTGTGGTACCCACTTGGGATAACCCCTGCCTAATCTTCACCAGCTTCCACCCTCCTGGCAAGCATTCACTCCCTCTGGGAGCCCGAGATTCCTACAGCTGGACAGTTCAACATTAATGCAAGCAAAATGAGCTGCTGCTTCAAAGAAGCTCTGCTGCTTGCCCCACGCCATGGGAATGAAGCCATCACCATATTTTCGGTCACTGCTACCTGCAGATCTGTCTGTTAATGTCCTACCAGGATCGGCAGTGCTGCTTTTTTCATAACGTGGCAAATACTTGTAAGGAATTACCTAATTCTGCTTTTGGTTCTGTAAGTCTCAAATACTGCAATGCACAATGGAGGAAAGATCAGATATTGAGGCTCCTGTGGCTATTTTAGTTCTGTTTTCCTCATCTGTGTTTAAAAGACAGTCAGATTATAACAAAATTGTTTGTCTTTAATATAGTTCAACTTGACCCGATGAACCCATCTCTTTAGAAAACAATCTCACATGGAGTATTTAGATTAAGAACTGTAAAAAACAGTGACTTCAAAATACTTTCAAGGACCCATCTTACAATTTTTAAAAAACACAGACAACTAGGCTAATTATAATTACTCCTCTATAATTCTTTTGCCTTTTTGATGCATCTGGTTATCTAGTAAGATGCACCTGAAAATTAGAGCAAATTTAAATTTAAGGGAAAGGTGCCAAATTCAGAATACTGGGAGAATCCTACGTTTGGGAGCATATTTAGTGACAGCTTTGGTGCAGTGGGGCAGAGGCAACCCAAATCCTCCTTCACTACCCTATTCCCCTGCCTGTTTCCTGCTCTGGATCTCTGCTGTCCCTGAAAAGATGCTTCAAATCTCTCCCTCAGTGCTTGGCTTCGTTGCTTAACCTGCCAATATGAGTGAAAATGTCATAGCAGTTACTGTGATCCACTCAGAATTAGACAGACGCTCCTCGGTTATTTCACGTTAAACATCTATCGGATCATTACAATTTTCTCTTGTCTCTAGCCAAGGGCAGATTCCGATCAGTGGCTTGGTCCGAGAAAGTTCATACTCCATATTCGGCCACACAACTGGAAGTTAGAACCACACAGCTGTACAATAACCCTGAGATCAGCCACTTAAGCATCAGAATTATTTTACTTTTACATATTTGCTTTCAGTAGCTCATCCTTTTTTTTTTTTTTCATCTTCCACATATATCTGTTCCTGGAGTTTCTTCACTAGAGAAATTTGGATTTCCATCTGCAGTTGCCAGAAATAAGTTTATTCATGTTTCTATAAAAGAAAGAGTATGTATTCTGTTTTTTCATCTTTGTTGTCTTTCCCTGAATCCAAATTGCTTGCAACTCAGGGAAGTGCAAGGTATGAAAGGAAGGACAGAAAAATAGTTTTTCAAGATCATATTGTTTTCAGCATTTTGAAGAGCTGATATACATCTCTTCAGGTATCTGAGAGAAATTCAGAGATTAAAATTTAGATCTGCTTACAATCTTATTAAAGTACACTAAATCAGAAGATTAAAATTCTTTATTTGTCCACACTTAAACTATAAAAATAAATCTATCTATGGCTTTAGTTCCCATTTTCATAAAATTCACATAAATCATGTCTTTTTTTTTTTTTTTTTTCTAGTCAAGGCACTCTAAAAACACCTGTGCAATTCAAAGTCAACTTTAAGCAAAAATCAACATTTGGAAAAATTACTTCTTACTGATTTCCCTACACTTGATGAAACTTGTGCTTCCCAGGGAATAAGCACAGCCCATTTTAATGGACTAGTGGATTTTCTACATCTGTTCTAATGCAAATCTCTTTGGTCACCTAAGGCTCCATGGTGGGTAAACAACCTAATGTGTCAGCTTTCTGTACTGAAGATCACAGTTTCTGATCTCAGCACTGTCTTCATTGCTGCAAGCAAAACAGTGGTACTGATGTTGCAACTTACAGGCTACTCTCTTCTGATAATGAATGGGTTGGGTTATTGGCCTCTGGCATGGACAAAAATATGACAATCAGCCTCTTCATTATATAAAAGTCTACAATGAAGACAGTGCCAGACAACTTGCTGAATATTAGAGCTTAAATATGTTCAGAAGTCAAAAAGCCCGTAGAACGATTCTTTTTCCTTCTTTTCCATTAATAAAGACATAGTCAATTTATCAAAAAGAGTTTTAATACAGTGTTTCCATCAGAGTAACTTGTATCTTCAGGAAATCATTTGCAAAACACAGCTTTAGCCTGCAAATACTTCATGTTCATTCCCTGCACAAGTAAGAGAGAGGCTGACCTTTCTTACATCTGCAGTTGTTAATTGTCATAATCGTAACAGCACATGAAAACAAAGTTTAAGTGACTGGCACTTTAAAAACCCCATCATATTAAATCTCATTTACCTGCAGGGATAGAAATTCAGAGTCAGGAGCAAAATCTGAAGACAGAGCAGACATGAGAAAGTGCACCCAGTCGCAGGGTTTAGCAACTGTACCGAGACTCTCTTCTAGTGCACGTTCTGAAATAGCAATCGAATCTCTCAGCACTTGGTACCAAACTGGAAACATTTTTCTTCTACAACATTCTGTAAACTTTAAACAACTCATTTATGATCCTTTTCTTATGAAGATTAACAGCACATCCACTAGAAGATTAATTGAAAATAAAATTTTTAAAAAAGGATAACAGAAAGGGTAAAACAGACCAGACTAGGACAAACAACTCAAGCTATTTACAAATATTTTTATAATGACTAGAAATCATAGAGCCCTCTTTAACTGTCTAACTTAAAAAACAATAACAAAAAAAAAAAACCAAACAAGCCAAAAAAATGCATCATCTGTTGACTGAACACAGGGCCTGATTTTCAAAGCTGCTGAGCACCCACAACTCCATCTGAAGTCAGTGGAAGTGATGAATGCTCAGCAGCCCTGCAAATCAGGCCCCAACAGTCCAGGGGTCTGCTAGCAGCCTAACAGAAGTGGTGTTCAGAGTAGGGGGTTTGTTGCAGAATTGAGGAGGTTCAAAGTAATCTGTCAAAGAAGTGCTGCTACATTCAAGAGTCGTAAAGCTAGCTGGCTCCCAGCTATGGGAAAAAAGTTAATTCATAGGGCTCGTAGGGCTTGCATTTGTCAAGGAGCAGGACGTCAATGCTATCATTATCAGGCAAATCAGCCAGGCGTTTAATGGTAGAATCAGGAGACATTTGCTCTCCACTATCAGAATGACATCATAACTAAGGCAGCCTTCGGCGAGGGGGGAGAGCCGGGGCAAGGCTGGGGCTGCACGCAGACTTTGCGCTTCTGCCCGGCTCGCCCCACCGCTGGCTGCTCCCCTTCCCCACGAGGCAACTTCCAGCTCTCAGCTGCATTCCCTCCACAACTTTCCCTCGCAGCATCCGAAACACCAGCATTTGATTTCACAAAATACTTCTAAACCTGCCCGATCCAAAACTGCAGTATTGCAAGCCAGCCACTCGGTTAGGAGGGGATGGGGTTTACACAGAAGCTACAAATTCACTCTAAAAATTGCTGGTATTTTTAATTACATCAGTTATCTTCATCCTCCATCAAAAGGGCGGGGGAGGGAGGGTACATACACATTTAAAAGCTAGTTGCCTCTCTGATTTAAGAAGTAACAGCTTAGGTAACTTAGTCGATTTTTAAGCATACACAAACACATACACAAACAATCTTTGAATATTTTGACATATTTAGTGATGATCTATTCGATGACCAGAAATATAACTGCAAAACACATTTCCGTTCCACAGTACCCATAATTATACAAGTCAAACAGCAAAAATTACAAACTGTTAATCTATTTCCTTTAAAAACATCAACTACAGGTACACAGGCACGGTACAAAAGCCTCACCTTGTATAACAACTGTGAGGGAAAAAGTTATGAAAGCAGACAGAAAACCTAAAATCCCTGAGGCTACAAAAAAATCTCGCTATTGAGAAACAACCCAAGAGACCACATAGGGAATGTACAGCTTTCAGAAGCACTTCTCATCTTATTTGCACTTAACCTATTGATGTACTTATGCAGGTCACTTACTTTTCGGATATGTTTGAACCCTTTATAACCATGCAGATCGCCGCGGTTTTCACTTGGGCTTTTGTTTTTTTGGTTTTGTTTGGGTTTTTGCAAACAAGTTTCATTTAAAAAAGATCCAATTATGCAAATCTGCTCCCGGATAGGTAGTGAATATTCAATATGATGGTGATACTGTAATAGTTCAATGCAACGCACTGTACTGGACAGATTTATGAGGCAACGTCACTACTACGCTCTGGTCCTCGCTGAAGCATCTTGAAGTTAATTAAAGCTGCAATGTCCACTTTTCCAGCCACCCTCCTCATTCAGGTTTACTATTTCAACATCAAACCACCGAGGGGGCCTCCCCCCTCTCTCCGTACATTTAAGCAGCCTTCCACAGTCAATGAACAATGAACAAAGATTTGAGCGATGGGGGGGCGGGGGGGGAGAGGAAAAAAATCTCAAAAAAAATTAAAATCCGGTTTAAACAAGTAAAAATATAGTTTCTAATAATAAACTAGAAAAGAAAACATTCTTCTCCGAGCGAACGTGCAGAGGCGCTTAGCCAACCCCTCCAGAAAGGGTCTAAAAGCAGCCAGTCCTTTTTATTTCGAGCAGTGAATGAGCCCAAACAAGGCTTCTAAACTTAATTATGACACTTAAAATAGTCTTTTTCCACAGAAGCGGGCGGCTCGCCGCCGCTATCTGTATCAGCCGGGCACATCAGCTCAGCAAACACGGCCCCTGTTGGATTTATTTTAAACTGCACGGGGGGGGCGGGGGGCGGCGAGGGAATGCACGGCCCCGCAGAGCGCTCCCGCCGCGGGCGGCCGGGCAGCCGCGCCCCGCGCCCGCCCCTGCCCCGCGCCGTGCCCCGCACCGCGCCGCGCAACCGCTGCCCGCAACCGCTCCCCGGCCCGGCGGCGGCTCAAGTGCGAACGGAGGGATCTGACAAATCACGTCCCCGCCTCGACACTGTATCAGCCACGGCCACATCCGCCGCACGCACCCCGAAACAATGCCCGCCGCGCAGGCAGGCGGCGGCCGGAGCCCTCCCCGCCGCGCCCGCCCCGGGCGCCGGCACCCGCGGCCGGACCGTGCCCCCGGCCCCGCCGCCGCGCCGGGGCACGCCGGCAACTAACTTTTCGGATGGAGCCCGTGCGAGCCGCCCCGCGGGAGCCGCGGACCCTCCGATAAACAGCATAAATCTTCGCGACCTTTTATTTTGCGTTGAAGTTCACAGGCGGCAGCGCTCCCCCAACCCCTCTCTCTCTCACACACACACACATACACACATATATATTAATTATTTGCAAAACTGCAACAGATGGGCGCATTAAAATCTGGATTCTTTCCTACACAGCATCAAAGAATCTCTCCTTCCTCCCCCCCTCCCGCTAATCCCGCCGCCGGCCCGGTGCCCCCCCCCGCACCCCGGCTCCCGGCCGCGCAGCCCCGCGCAGCCCCCGCGCCGGAGAGCGAGGCCGCTGCCCCGCGCAGGCAGCGGCGCCCCCGCGGCCCTCCGCGTACGGCGCACCGCCGGGAAGGTGATGCTCCCCCTCCCCGCCGGGGATTGCCATTTAAGTTTCCTCCTTAACCTGTTACTTTCTCCGGGCGCTGACAAAAGCCCCGGCGGCGGGCTGGCAGGTGCCTCCCCGCTCCCCGCGGCGCCGCCGGGCGCGCTCCGCTCCCCCCGAAAGGGCTGAGACCTGGCCTGACATTTAGTGCCTACTTGAATGTCACAACGCTCCTCGCAGCATTATGCACGGCTCCTATTCATAAGAGGTCGATTAGAGCACAAAATGGCAGGTCTCTTAGGCACTTGAATCTCACAAGTTTGACACATGGTATGCATCAGCTAACTTTGATTAAAAAAAAAAAAAAAAAAAAAAAAGAGGGGGGGAGTTTACAAATTACACCACGATTAGCCGGGATCCTAACGGGGGAGGGAGGGAGGAAAGAGGGGGCCCGCGTTTAAAGTCACTTCAGCAAAGTTTGCTCCGCAGCAACCCTTTAAAACAAAAAGTTTCTGGGCAAGTTAAGGGCAGGGTCGGTGCGGGCTGGGGCCGGCGGCGGGCGGCCCCCGGGCAGCGCCGCGGCCGCCGCCGGCACTCGCCTCCCCTCGCCTCGCCCGCCCGCTCCTTTTTTGTAAAGTAACGGTTTTAAAAGAAACGAGAGAGAAAGAGGAAAAACGTAGGGTTTTCTTCAGGCTAAGTTCTATAGCGCCATTCAATGGCTTCTCCGCTCCTTTCATTATTTTCTGCTTTTCCCCTGACAGCCCTGCTTGCAAACGTCACTGCTATGGATATTTAATTATACTGTATTTTTTTAATCACGGTGGAAAACGCAGGCCCCATTGCCATGATTAAAAAGAAATAAAAAACAAAAACATACTCCGGACTGACTTTGGAGCCTCTTTGATGGCTCACGGGAGCCTCCCGGATCCTCAAAAACCCCCTTTTTACCTTTGTCTTTCTTACCTTAAAATTTAAAGCAAAGCGTAGAAGAAACTCCCGCACGTAAACGGAGCGTTGTAAAAGATTGTGTTCAATGAATAATGAAGCATGTCCACATGATTGACTTGATCATTTTCTTGTGCGGAGGGGGAAAAGTGCGGCGCGGGGCTGCCGCGGCCGCCCGCTCCGGGTAGCCCTCCCAACTGCTTCCAGCACATCCCGAGCAAAGAGCGCTTTATTTTAATCTGTCTCTTTTCAGAATAACCCCCTTCATTGATACTGATCACCCAACATCACAAGACATCCCCATCTCTCAGCGTGGACTCCCCCTATCTGGTAGGTGAAATGCATTGTACCATTAAAAAAGCACTCCATTGTCGTCTTGGCATAATTCACAGCAACTAGATAGGTCTTGCGGCATTTAGCTTTGATGAGCCAAAAGCTGAACCCTTGATATAATAATCTACAAAGAATGGTCTGTGATCGTCCATTTTTTCTCCCTGTCTAGCAACTAAGAAACCATTTAACACGGCGCAGCTTGGTCGTGACCTTGAGCGCGTGTAAACACCCCGAGGAGCCCGCGCCGCTCCGCAGCCCCCCGGCCAGCGCCGCTGCCCGCGCCCCGCGCAGCCCCCGCGCCCGCGCAGCCCCCGCGCCCGCGCCCCGCCGCCCCTGCCCGCGCCCCGCAAACCCCGCCGAGCCCCCGGGGGCAGCGCCGGGCTCCACAAAGCGCCCTTCTTACCTGCTCCCGAAACTATGCAAAGTCTGTTTCTCCTAAAAAAAAAAAAACTCCCGGGGAAACCTTGGCGGACAGGGGGACCGGAGCATCAGTCACCGCTCCGGCGTTTAAGAGAAGTAATCAGCGATAAAGTGACGTTGATCTGCACTGTAACCTTGTGGCGTATTTAATGTAAATAAGCCAGTTATGTTGCCAATCGCATGCATACAAACACATAAAGGTCCTCAGCGTTGCATTTTGATTCTTTCCATTAGAGCCGACTTTATTTACATACACTATTTAGGGGATCATGATAATTCTAAAACAATACTAGTGCCAAATGATTATGAAAATATGATTTTAATTAATCACGTAGTAGGCAAGGAAATTAGCATACGGTAATTAAACTTAGAGAAAAACGTCATGGAGGTTCTCTGCCTTATGGGTTCGGAATAATCATTAAACGATGGGTTTTCAGGACTTAATTATCAAACAAATAACTTTTTTAAAGCAACTTTACACGGTTTATCCGCAGGGCAACGATTTAGTAAATAATATATAACCAAGCAAACAAGGTGCAAATGTGACTGGTGAAATAGGTTGTGTTTCTACAAAGCAGAAGGGGGGGGGAGAAGCTGAATAATGCAATTATGGATTCTGTGTCCCATAGTTGACAAAAGCATGGTGCCTCAATAGACTCTTTGTTATGGGATTATATAATGATTGTGGTGTAATTATGGGAAAAAAGATTTAGTAATAATAAAAAGTATCAAAATACACCAATGAGCAGCTTGTTTTAAAGAAAAGGCTTGCATGTGACATTAGGGGCATGTTAATAACAAAAAGCCAGGATCCGAAAGGGTTGACAAATAAAAAAGACTGTGATGCGCATGATTAAGAAGCGATGGAGACAGATTGATTATTCAAAATGCCGAGCCACAGGGACACTTAAAACATTGATTCAGGTAAGACTAGTTTCATCTTGACTGAAATGAGTTCCCTGAAGATGACTGGCATACATTTTAAATCAGTTTACTACATAAAAAGCATAACATCACAAGCTGAAACCTTCTAGTTAAAATAGGAATCCATGAGAAAAAAAAAAGTTTATGTTTGTGGCAATTCCCAGAGGGACTATGGAATTGCAGAGGAAGGGGTATAGATTAATTAGCTCTTCCTAAACACTGGACTTAAATGTGCCCATCTTTTATAATCCCTAGCCTCTGTTTCTTGATTCTGAGGTCCTATCCCACTTCTGCAGGTTATGGGGGCGATATTAATAACCCTAAAGGTACAATAGGACTTTTTTTAATATAGAACTACAGTGAATTAACTTTCTATAATAACTGAAAAATTAGCAACATTTTTCCAATTGGTATTTGAAGTGAAGTTTATAAATAGTTGTTCAGAGCTATTCAACGTTAAAAAAAAAAAAAAAAAAAAAAAGATTCCCATGCCTATACGAAAAAGTTTAGGAATTCACTCTGCATTTTCCAATTTGATGTGTCTGAAATTCTCTTTGAACAAATTCCAAAATACAAGTTTTTTCTATAGAAATTAGCATAGCAATCACATCAATAATATCACTATCTCTATGGGAATGATAACTGGAGCAGTGGGGGTGTTCTTTATTTCAATTCTTCGTGGATCAACTGATTATATTCTGTCTTCTTTTGAACTTGTTATTGTAAGTCAAGTGATTCTTTATAAGTGACAGCCCTGACAAAGAGACGAGGATGGGAAAGCAGGTCGAAAGGAAGTCGCCATATGGACTTTAAAAAAGGCACTTTTTAAACAAGATAATGGGGAAATGGATGTTGCCTTTTAACCCTGTCAAGGCTGAACATTATTAGCAGTCTCATAAAAGAATGAGCTATACCTTTTTTAAAAAATATCAGATTTCACCTTTGGATTTCTGTGACCTAGGGCTACATAAAACAAACCACATAGGAGGGGATGGCATTTCAGAGGCAGGGGCCAAATCAAGTACCTGGAATCAGCAACAGACAGGAGATTTCAGAGCACTGCACAAAGAGTTACAGAAGAATGAGAACTCAGGAAAACCCCATGATTCTTTTTCCTGAGACAAAGATAAGAATATTGACTAGAGATAGGTGAAACAGCAACTGACAGCAGAGGAGCTTGAGACATCTAACTGGGATTTCCTGTTCCACTGGAGTAAGTGCATGATGCTCATTTAGAAACAACTTGAGTGAAAACAAGCATGAACCTGAGGGCTTTGAGCCTGATCTTTGCAGAAATTCAAATATTTCTCCTTCTCTTTCTGTTCTGGAAAGAAAAATAATTTCCCTCCAGAAACTTTCAAGTGGACAAAGATTAGGAACCATCTCGCAGGAAGCTGAGATTAGGTACTAAACCCTCACTAAAATGAGGGCAGAGCAGTGGTGCAGCACTGGTGAATCACCAATCAAATTTATTTTTCTTTTTTCCTTTTTTTCTTTATTTTATTTTTTTTTTCTTGGTAGTCAGTTGGATGGTCCAGATGATCCTCTAACTCGACTCTACAGGAAGAAAATGTCAAATTCTCCTCAAAATCTGGAAAAGCAGGCAGAGTAGTACTTGCAGGCAGAGGTGCTGTCAAGGGAGGATTCTGTTAACAAGACTGATCAAAATTGTTTTCCCCAGCACCTCATAGACATGATTATTTGGGCTGGGATGGCCCAAAGTGGACCATGAAGAGATAACGTAGATCCATGAGCTCAGTGCTTCCTAAAGACAAGAGACCTCCTCGTTTTATTGACACAGTGGGAATCAGAAAAATCTCAGATTTGAGCTCAGGGAGAGTTTGCTCCAACATCTCTCAGAATTCAGTGTCTTCTCAGGTACCATCAGCACTTCTGTAGTTCCCCCCAGTATTTCTTCCTATTTCTCCCCATTTTTCACTCTGTTCCTTTCTCCTTTTATTGCATCCAGGGAAAGGTCTTTTCTCTTCAAAGCCTTTGGGTGCTCCCAACTGTCCTTAGCTACTTCTCCAACTTCTTTGGTGGGTTGTATTCCTTTCTGTGCCTCCTTTATGAATGGGTAGGAATACTCTGCCTCTTCAAAACAAGGTAAAAACTCTGTATACAGAGGACAGAGGGAAAGATCAGAAGAGATGTACATTGTGTGCCTTACTCTGCAAGGCTCTTGCACTGCCTTAGAGCATAGTGGGCACCTTCTCAGGGAGGAAAAGCTATCAGCTGCAGACTTGTCAAACTTTAAAAAGTAGGAAGAGAGAAGTCAAAGCTTAGTTCCTCAGCCAGGCAACATTACCTTTCACCATGATTTCTACCTTTGTGGAATGACAGCCTTCTGGAAGATCTCATTTCAGACAAATGTAAATAACAGGGGACAATATCTCAAATCTCCTCAAGTTTGATGAGTCCAACAAAAGTCCAGGTAGGAGGAGTATTTTATGAGGCTTTATGCCAGAAAGTAGGAAAAGACAACTGGTCATACAGTAATTTAAATGATGGGTGGGGAGAAACATTAGCTTTATATATTTAAATATTTATAAGTTGTTTGCTTTATAAGGAAGGACCATGGAATAATCCTGCCTTTGTTCTTAAAAAGTGTGATCAGCATTTTCTTCCTAAAGAGAGGTGATAAGCAACTGGGCATTCTTTCAACAAAGGCTGAAGAAGCCCATTGAAATGCCTTTAGGAGGGGGTCTCTTCTCCAAGGAAGAGCAGAACATCAGGTCTTTAATATTGATAAGGAAAGGCACATAAAAGAAATCATCCAATAGCAGGGACTTTAAATAAGGGATTTCAGAAAACTTGCACTAAATGTTTCAGCAAACTCTGGAACAGGTGGTGAGATCTACATGGCAGTCTGAGCCAGTGAAAACACAAGTCAGCCAGCAAGGAAGTTGCTGAAGCATGGTTCAAGAAGACATAAATAAAACACTCGCATAGGAAAAGAAGGGGAAAGCCTTTCAAAATTCCTGTTACAAACACGGGGGTTTTCTGGGCAGAACCCCAGCAAACTGACAAAGTAGGTGGAGGTTTTCCCAGTGGCACAGATTCTAAGAATGTTTCTTGGTAAAGGGACTCTGAGGTCCCAGCTTTCAAGAGAGAGTAGAGGCAGAACCCGTTTGAGAACAAGCTGTCTATTTCCCAGGGGCCATGGCCAAAATAAATATCTCTTTATAGATTCGATCAACCAAGGTTGTACTCACCATCATCACAGGGACAAGATAATCAGAATCTGTAAAAAGTTGGGTGTTTTTAGGAGACAGATGCACATTCTCAATATAGTAGTCAACTATCATTGAGCCTGACATCACAGACCACTTGCATTGGTCATTAAAAGCAGATACTAAGGTCGGGAGCCTATGTTGGCCACTTTTTGTGATAAAGTCATCAAAAATTCATCAAATCACAGCCACCAGGAAAGGATCCAAATGAGAGTACAAAATGGACATCAGGAAGAAATGCAATAGAAGCAGCATCTAAAGCCAGGTCACTGTGGAGGTGCATCTCCTTCTCACAGCACTGACTCCTTTCTTTAGCAAAATAAAGGCAAAACTGCAATGAATAGAAAAAGTCCTTCAAGGTATTATGGACTGACAGACTGATACATGGCTTTGGAGCTTTCTGTGGACAAAAGTGGCCACCTTTGTGCTTTAAAAACATAAGGAGCTGAGTAAAGCAATAATAAAGAAAAAGATTTCTTTTTTTTTTTCCCTTAAGTGAAAGACACTTTTTACATTAAAGAGTGAACAATGTTCTCAATAGATCCACCTAGTGGAATCGAGCAAATTCTGCTTCCAGAATAAAGGCACAGCATTTATAAACCCATGCAGGACATACTTCTGTGCCCATCTTCCATTCAGCACAACAGGGGCTCCCATACCCTCCAAGAGAGCAAGAGTGAAAGCTGCAGTAAGTCTCAGTACAAGCACAATGTAGAAGATCAGGAGACAACTGTTGCTCCAGGATTTAAACTTTAACATTTAAATTTATGTGGAATTGGTATAGCAGGTCTCCTTCTCCAGCTGTAATCACCAGGAATTATGGTTGATCAAGAGGAGAAAGTGCTGGGAAAAATATCCAAAAGAATAGCTGAACTTCAACTTAAAGTGCATTACCACTGACTTAGCTCTTGTAGCAAATTCACATTGAGCCTGTTCTCAGTCTGTCAGAGCTCTTCAGGAGCTATTTAAAAGAGATGGTGAGATCTTACCTCTGAGGTAAGACTCTGAAATAATTTTTTAGGTAAGCATTTCTTCTAATTCAACTATTCTAACCAATATCCCACTTTTCAACAGTTTCCTTAAACTTTTCCCTTTTCTTTCCACCCTGGTCCCAAAGATCACAGCAAACCCTAGACATCTAATGATCATAACTTTATGCTCATCCCAGCACTTGGCCACTTTCCCTTATTGAACTCCAGTGTTCCCAACATGTTGCTTTGACAGATCCTGTTCCATCCGAGCTCTCCCATTCCTCTGCCAGTTGCATGCAGTCCCCTGTGCTGCCTGTGCCTCCCTCCTGGCTCACAGCTGCCCTCCCAGAACTTCCTCCATTGTCAGACACCACCTCGTTTAAGCTGTTGTGCCATCAGAAAATTTGCAGATTTCTTTAACGGAAAGAGCTCCATTTTAAGGATGTGCTGGAAATGTTGGTGTCTTACCTTTTAAGCTGTGGTTTCGCACCTTAAGTTCTTGACACTAATTAAGGCCATGATACCTTTTCCCTTCACCATCTGACCCGGGCCCATGTGCGAGGTTCATCACTCACCTGGCAGGGAGCTCTGTGCTGCCAGGTGGGGAGCACGTCCCGCTCTGTGGGGGACACAGCAAAGGTATCCCTGAGCTGGATTGCCTCTTGTGCAGCCACTTCAGCAGGTGCCAGTGTCTGCACAGCAATACCTCGTCTCCATTGGGCTGGTGGCCGAGGTTGGAGAAAGCCTGGGATATTTTGGGAGGACCTGAACCAGACCACGAGCCATTTTGGCAAGGTTTTCCCCGCAGTTGGAGTGAAGGCTTGTCCCCTCAGGGATCCAGCACACACAAGATCCTGTGCCATGTGAGGTGGACTCAAAGTTGGGTCTCCCCCTCACCCACAGTGCCAGGGCTGTCCCTGGCAGCAGTGCCTTGTGGTCATGGCAGCCAGAAAGCACTGTCAGGCTGGGAGAGGGCTGGGAGTCTGAGGGCAGGGCAGAGCTCACCCACAGCTGGCCCGAGACACCCTGGTGGCACAGCCAGCGTGGCCATCGCCTCCTGCTCACACCCACCCCCAGGGACACCATCCCAAGGTACAGAACAGCTCTTTTCTAACTAATATTAATCGCAGGTGCCTATGAACTGGTGAGGCTGCTTTTGTCCAAAGAGATGTGATTTATGCCCAGTGGTTTGGTGTACCCTCAGCACAAACACCAGCTATTCAGCTCAGGCTGCCCTCCATGGTCCCTGTGTGCAGTCTGCAGCACGGCCATGCCCGGGCCAGCCGGGCACATGGAGCTGCAGAGGGTCCCACAGAGGGGCAGGGGCGGTGGCCGGGCAGTGGAGAGCAGCTGGGGCTGCACTCAGGGCACCTGAGGGTCCCAGCACAGCCCAGGACAGCATGGTGTGGTGCAGACACCCCGAGAAAAGCTGGAATGGAAATTCAGTGTTGTTGCTTTGCTTACAAGAGTTGTTTTTACCAGCTAATACTTGTGTTGGTAAATACTTGTGTTTGTTTTTACCAAATAATACTCGTGTCTCCATATTTTTTATTTTTCCCTAAATAGCTTTAATGAAAATTATACTCCTCTCTTTTTGTTTGTTCTATCCTCAAGCTCTACCACTGCACCTGCCCTTTGAAAGGGTCACTCTGGGTGTCCAGGTACAGACACAGGACCAAAAAGTTCTACCTAAACTGATGCCCAAGAATATGAAAAACAATTTCCTGGAGGAGAAAATAACATCCCTGGTTTTGTGATTAGGGAGGCTCCACCATATTATGCTGTAGGCTCTTTTTCAGGGTTGCTTTCTGTGAGTGCTAATAAAACAAAGAGGACTATCTCACATCCTCACAGGAGACTGGACTCTTGAAAGTGATTTAGGCAACATCCCTGGAGAATTGCAGAGGCTCTGGGAGTGGGACAAAGGACAGAGCTGGCTGTGATATGTATGTGAAAAATATACATCAATACAGAGTGACACCGGTGCAGAGCAGAACATCTGAAAACTGATGAAGTGGAGAGCTCTCTGTGTAATGCAAAGCACCTGAATGGTGTGTGTACACACAAAGATTTGTTCAGCTCTGCTCACATCTAGCCCTCTTGGACAGTTGGATTTGATTTGCCATTTTCCTGCCAAAATATTGTTGCTGTACCTCAGCACCTGGCGTTTCTTCAAAGAAATTGCACATGACTCTCCTGTCCCCACCTAAACCAGTCCAGAATATGAGTTCAGGAGAGCTCAGAGGGACCTTCTTTAATAAAAAACACATTTCTAATAATTTAAAGACTCAAAAATAAAGACTTCTATCTTTAAAAATTTCCTGTTTCCATAATACTGTTCCTATATAGCTGCTCATCCACCTTGAAATGAAGACTGCTATAATCAACCTGCTGGCTTTAGAATGAGAGGGTCACACAAGAAGGCAACAAACACTGTCTGCACAGCCAGCAGAGGGAGGCAAACAGTATAATTGGGTTTGATTACGTTATTTTAAACAGAATTTTAAGGATTTCTCAACCAAATGGGAAACTGGTTTCCTAAAAAGTAATACAATGAATAGTTAGGATAAGCACTTCCACCAAAGTTTTACAACAGCAAAGGTGATGTCAAAGAATACCAACACTATGACCTTTATAATTTCCTTTCTGTTAAGCTCAAGGGGCTTTAAGGCTTCGGGTATTTATTTTCAATTTTCTCACTTACCCAAAAGGGTTTTTTCCAGAAACTATTTATTTTACATAAGAAACTTGAGTCTTTTTTTTTTTTCATTTTGTGGAAAACATCTTTGCATAATTAGAAGTATTTGAAGGAAAACCATCTCTGAAACAACTGGGAAGTAACACCAAAATGTAGGAATTGTCTGAGATGGTTAAAAACTTACTCTGCCTAAAGAGCCGAGAAAGAACAGTTCTCTCCAGTGAGCATTCAACACTCCTTCTAACAACATATATTTAGCCCATGAAGGAGAAAAAAGAGTGAACAGGATGGAAATTTCTAACTTAAAAATTAGAGGATGAAAGAAAAAGTGGCCAGTGAAAAGGACTGAAGCAAAGACAGGTATCCTTATGCCCTAAATTAGAAATATAAAACACAAGCAAACAAGGCTTGAAATTTTCAAATATGATAAGAATTATATAGAAACCCCAGAGAATTCAAACAACCTACCCATTTTCCAGGAACATTGCAAATTAAGGACTCTTTTTCCTTATAATTTCTTCCTTATGTTGGATTTAAACATCAACTGATGCAGTTGGAGAGCATCATTTTAAGGTACAAGTTAGACCCTGGAAGAGCCCTCAAGGATCACAAGGCATGAGCGTGTATGGCTGTGTTGTTTCACACCTCTTTAGCCAGGGCTTGTCTCTCTGAAGCCCCACAGATGTGCTAACAGCTGCAGAGGTGGGTGAGGAGCCGGGGCTGCCCGCCTGTGGAGCCGTGCCAAGGGATAACTGCCTGTGGCACTGACAAGGGAGGAACAGCTGAGATGGGGTAAATCTCAATTCGCAAAGGATGGCAGCCACTGACAGCCACCCATAGAGGTATTCTGCATGGGGATTCTGTGCCCACACTGCCAAACTGCATTTGTAAAAACTCTGTGGGTTTTTGTTTTTGTTTTTGTTTTTGTTTTTTGGGTTTTTTTTTTTTTGTGGTTTTTTTTTCCTGTTTCCACAGTAATTTAAGCTAGAAGCAAATCCCCAAAAGCAGAATGATACACCAAGCAAAATCAGTGAAGCTCAAAGACTGTGCAAATTGCACAGAGGTGTGA
Organism: Vidua macroura; assembly: GCF_024509145.1. Taxonomy (NCBI): domain Eukaryota; kingdom Metazoa; phylum Chordata; class Aves; order Passeriformes; family Viduidae; genus Vidua; species Vidua macroura. The sequence goes on from NC_071581.1 coordinate 8,424,367, forward strand.
ATAGGACTTGTTATGTCTTTTTAGGCATCAAAATATGCCTAACAATGTGTTTCCAACCAAGCTCTCAGGAATTTTAAAATGGGCTGCACCCTTTTACCTCTTCTATGCCCTGTGCTTGGACTACCCAATATATGAGCAGCAGTATAGGTTTGAGATATTTCTTTGTGGAAACAGGCTTATGTTACTGCTTCAGTCAGGGTTTTGCAAGCATTGCACTACTGTAATTAATTTCCAGAATATGGCCCACTGGGCAAAATTCAAGTTAAACCAAAAAAAAAAAAAAAATCTTGAATAAACCCTTGGAAGCTAAAACTAATCACCACTTTAGAAATCCAAAGGTGATGAGCTTATCTGGTTAATAATAAGCTTTTTAAGAAAAAGTTATCAATCTGTATTTAACCAATAGACAGGAACTGGTTCAAAAAGAGTCTTTCCAATCCATCAGGTAATGAATGCCTATTAAAAAACTATAAATAAGCATTCACCCGAGAGCTTGGAATGGCACTTTGAGAGCCTTTCTGGTCACTCAGGTAAATAATGAGTTTTATATAACCTTTCAGCAAAGATTTTTTTGCAAATGAGGAGATGAAATGCAGAGAAGCTTCTGATTAATGTTAAAGTTGGGGTACAAGCCAATGCACAACTGGGAATTCAAAGTTAAAGTTGGCATTGTTGTTCCCTCACTCTGTTTCCCCTAAGGGCCTAATGTTAAAGACTCTGTTGTCTTGACTTTGAATTGCTTATGATGGTTTCAATTTAGGATTTTATTTATACATGGCATTTCTACTGATGAGTGTTTTGTGCTTTATCTGTTCACCCAGCAGCCACAAAATCCAATAAGAATTGTAGGGAAGAGCAGAATGAAAGCCCCTAACTAATGTGTAGTCACCAGTGAAAATGCCTACAGTGGTCTCTCATCACAGTCCCCCTCAAATCTACAAGCACTGTGCTTGTTCAAATCCAGTGATAAGGGAAAATAAAGTCCAGAACTCCCTGAACTTTCTGATATCTCCTTCCATCAATATTTACTACTCTCCAATAAAATCACTCTTATAAAATATTTTGAGCTTTCTTGATGACTAAGAAAAAATATACCCATGAAGAGATCCATTAATTATCTTAAAATCAAATAACCTGGCAACTAGGATATATTGGCAAAATTAAATATAAGCCCTTTCCTGGATAGCTCTGCAGTCCTTCCTAAAGGATTGCTCGTCAGCTGTCCTCAACACCTAACACCCTAGGACAAGAAGAGAAAAATGGGTTTCACACCCTGAGGGTTAACAAACTTCATTTATTATACACTTGGAGAATGAAGATTGTACTGCAGGCTCAGGGATGAAAAAGGGAAACTTCTCCAACTAAAACCATGAGACAGACATTTGAAAAAGCTAACATGGAAAGCAAGAGGGGGAAAAAATGTTTATATTCAATTGAGATCTTTCCTGATCCTTGTGCTTCTGAAGAAATATATCCTTCCAATTGTTCCTTTTTGTGTTAAAACATATCTTTTGCATTTATTAATAATTCAAACATGTTGTTGTTTAAAAAATATTCATATCATGTGTTCATAGTTTCCATATACATATGTCAAACTTTAGTTTGTTTTACCATTATAATCTAGGAATGGATTTACCCTTTGTTTCTGTTTTCAAATCTCTGAGGAATGTTTGATTAGGTAGGAGGGTTTGTTTTATGCATTACTTGTTCATCATTGCACAAGTGCACAGGCTAAACAAAGTTGGCATACTTCATACTGATTGGTGGAAACAGTGTAGTTAAACAGTGTAGTTAATACAAGGGAATGAGTAATTTCTCACCACAGCTAATCAGCTGCACAATGGCCATGGATCAGGCGGCACAGCCATATATCACAAATGCATTTTGAGGTAGCTCGTAGCACACACGATTATCTACTCGTATCTGCTGCAATCGTTTCATATTAACACACTCCCTCTGTATTTATTTAATAAAGTGGATCTCATGTGCAGCAGTCTATATACATAGCCAGACAGAATACTAGGGATTATCAAGTTAATGGCAAACCCAGGAATGTTCTAGCTGGTATATAATGGAAGATATGTCCAGGGTGTTTCAGTTTAACAATGTCAGGTGAAAAAGAAAAGCAAGAGCACTGAAGATGACAAAACAGCTTCTGCTGCACTGAAGAACTTAAATCAATTTCATAATTCTATATCTATCACTCCGTACATCTATAACTAAGAAATAACAAGATAAATACGTTGTAATATTATTTACCAGGTGTCTTCTGCATTAACGCCTTTCCATACTTTTGTGATGAGCTGTCCTTTATTATGACTTGTAAACCTGTCATTCCTGAAGAAAGTATTTTTAACAGCTCAGCATCAATACCAGTTCAGAATGGCATCCCTCTGTCAGGAAACAAGGCTGGGTTCAGTAGGAGTTAACATTAACAATTCAAGAGACTGTAGGAGAAATTAGAAACATGAGCCCTCCATAATGATGATAAAATCAAACTGGCAAATAAATGTATTCTCAAATGTCATAGTAAGAAAATGGATGAATATATGCAACTAAAACGGTCTCTTAAATTTCAAGTGCATGGCCAGGATTCTCAAGAACTTGCTCCTAAATAGAAGAAGCTGAATTAGAAATCTATCAAGTAATCTCAGTACTGCATATCTGCACATGTAATGCAAACTTCATGAAGTCCACAATTTCACCCTACTAGTCTAATCCAAAGCCCACTGGGATCTATTCCTCTGAATTTGATGAGTTTTGGATCAAGCCTTTTGAAGATAAGGAGTGAGCTGGAAACAAAATGATGCCATAAATCAGAATGAGTGGTACAGAATTAAGTAGTACAAAATATAGCTTTCAGTAGTATATTATGTTAAGGTTAGAAAATAAAGCAAAACAACACAACAATTGATGTATAAACAGTAAGAAAAAGATACACAAATATTTGTGCTATTAAGGAATTAGTGAAATTGCAGTGCTTCACTTTCTTAAAAAATATAGGCTCTATTTTGATATTCACACTTAAGGAAACACTTTGGCTCTGATAAAACCAAGTGGATAATTAAAAATTATAATATTAATTGTACCCTTAACACAGATAAGTAAACTTGGCAAGAAAGTTTTAATGAGTTAAGTGAAAAGGCAATGTCTAAATTAACTGAGTAAATTGGCAAAGGGAGATTTATTGTATATACTGACCCTTTTAACTTGTTTTAATGTCTGAATTTGAACTACATAGATTAGTTTTCATTACATGATACATTAAATTATAAGGATAAAAGTATTCCTCTCAGAATCTGCTTTCTAGGACAGGTTACAGTGCTTACAAATTAATTGTCCTGTAATATGTTATATATAATAGTAACTCCAAATCCATGGATTCACTAAAGGTTCCTGAGGGAAATGACAGCTACTGGAATACATTTAGAAAGTCAATATAGAAGAATAAACCACGATCACACTGAACTTTGCTAAAAATGCAAACAGTTCCACAGCACATGACAGTTGTGGAATTGCCAGTGCTCTCTGGACGAGGCTGGCTCCTGCAAAGCCCCTGGGCACAGCCCAAAGGTGTGTGGAGGGTGATGTTCAGGGACACGAGCACCTCTCACACCCACACACACCTGAGAGCTGGGCTGGGCAGGGGATCTGCTCTCACGTGAAAAGACACTCTGTGCTTACGAAACGTGCACGGCACATTCCAGAACAACTTTTGGATAAAAGAACCTCCTGCCAAATCTCGACTGAAAGAACTGTGACGTAAAAGTCGACATAGATGCACACCCCACTGGGAGCTGTCTGACTGTATCAGTTTTTAATGTATCTTTCCATTAAATCAAAGATCCAAATGCTAAATCTAGCACTGAGACACAGCAAGGGAATTTGTGACATTCCTCAGAGGACTCGGTGTCCATAAACTAATGAATGGATAAAACTGATCTCAATATTTAGTTTCTCGCTTTTGACAAATATAATATTGATGATATTTTGTTTAACTGTTTCATAACACCGTACTTGTGAAAATTTAACTAAACAGAAACTGCTCAACCAGAAATACACAGCAACAGATACTGGGATTATGTATATAATTAAGAAACAGGCGTGGCAGAAGACCATAATATAGCATGATTTAGAAGTTCAAATCTTTCAGCTCCTACTAAATACTGTCAAACACCAAGAAGTTCTGAGCCAGAACCAGCAGAAAACAATGGAAAGATTTCCATTGGTTTAATAAGCAATGAATCAGATTCATAAAAATGAACCAAGCTAGTAAATGTGCTGTTGCTCAGAGTGGCTTCTAAATAAATATATAAATCACATTTCTCAGTCTGAATCTTCTAATTCTGGAAGGGACACAGCAAAAACAAAAGAAGGTGACGACTGTACATTTGGAAGGAGAAAAACGCTTCTTGCAGGTCCCTCTTACATAGCTGGCCTGATAAAAATAGGGACATTTAAGATTTGGAAGCTGTTACAAACTCAGCCACATGCAGTAACAGTGCAGAGTGGATGGTCTGTAATAAACTTCAGAATGTTCAGTTCAGATACAGGCATGGAAGTTCAGTTCAGCCAAGTCCACCAGCAAACACTCTCCTAAACCTCCCAGAGGGCATTTAACTACTTCCCACTTCCTCGTCACATGTTCAGGGAGGCAACCCCTGCCAGCCCCCAGTGTGGGGGTCATCCCTGTCACCCAGGACATGGCATCCTCCCCTCCTTGGTACCCTTGGAAGAAGAGCAGCTGCTGCCCACCAGTGAGCCCTGGCACTGCCCACAACAGAGACCTCCTTCCTATCTGGGGTGCAGAAAGGCTTCTTACATGTGCCTCTTACCCAGCAGCCTCAGAAAAAGGGACACTTCAGGTCTGTGATTTGAAAGTGTGTTAGTCACACACATTCTGGGATGTCTAGGGTGCTGCCACCACAAAACATGGGGAATCTTGTGGAAAAGGAGAAGGAAGTGTTACCTCAGCCACATCCAAACTGTAAATGGGAGCGGGCAGGCTGGGGAGCTTTCTGCTGTTCATTCAATACACCGTGAAGTGTCCAAAATCTCTTTTACATGCTTTTTTCCACCTCCCTTTAGAAAAGGACCAGAATTACAACCAAGAAGCTAATAACTTGCTATGAACAGTGGTATTTGTTGAGGCATGCAGTTTCCAAATGGGAATTTGAGCTTGTTTTTATTCTTCACTTAACACTTCCCCTGCCCAGCACAGACGTTTACACTGGTGTTGTTCCGACTATGACAACACACAGAAAGCACATGGCCTAATAACTCCGACTTTAACAGACCCGTGGCTTCTAACAATGCAATTGCAGAGGAATTTGCCCTAAACAAAGCCCAAATACAGAAGCGCCCATTGCAGTTAACAGCAATTAATGTCTCCTCAGACTGCTACGTGCCCTAACTGCAGCCAGAGGGGATCTCAGGGAGGGGGGACAGAGACACCTGCTTCTGATGGTCACCAGGCTTCCTGGCAGAGCCTCAGCAAGGGAATTACAAGCAACACCATCACAGCCATGCAGTGTGAGCGTTTGGTTCCCCATGAAATAAAACTGGAGTCACTGCCTCCCGAAAAAGCTCACACAACACAGCCCCAGCAGCAGGGGAGAAGCACTGAAAAACCCACAAGAATTGAATCTATTAGAAATATTCTCACTTGTCCTGTTATGACCCACATAGGAAAACTTTGGCAAGAGCACATCTCACGCCCAAGGAAGGGTGGTGGTGTAACCGGTTCAAAGTGGTGCTTCCCTGAGCCTTCCTGATCCATCAGTTGGACACGTCCCCAGGCTGCCACCAGCTGCCCCCACAGCCCACCCCTCCCACAGCCTGCCAGCCCAGGCCAGCCCAGGCATGCCACAGATGGTCTCCTGTGAGCCTGGGCCCTGTCCCCAGCCCTCCTCCTCCTCCAAAGGAGGGCAGTCACCAGTACAACACCCGCTTGCCCCAGTTAGCACCAGTGCAGGTGCCAGTGACAATGTATTGCTTAATAGGTTAATACCAAAGTATTAATAAATGCAGTGGAATTATATCAAGAGCAGAGGTCTGTATTCATAATATAAATGAATCATTTTCAAAGTGTAAAGGTACTAAGGTGCATTTTTACTTTGTGCTTTATGACACCTACAATATCTTGGCCTGACAAATTAAGATTGACATTTAAAAATTACTAAGAATCCTGTCAGGGCAGGTCTAGAGCATCCATCATTGCTGGTGAGCAGTGTGTGCTCACACTGAGGGGAGGAGAGACCCTTAAAGGTCTCAACAGAAATCTGGTCTACAGATAAGCCAGGGAAACATGACAAACCATTTCCTGTTAAAGTGACAATCACCATTTTTAAAGCCACTGACCGAGAATATTTGCTTTTTGCATCTGGGCAATTTATAATAATAAGCTATAAGGAGAAAAGAAAAAGTGTAAGAGAAAAACGATGCCTCTTCCAAACTTGGTGTATCATCACAAACCTGTGAACTCTATGTAAGAGGCAACCTAAGGGTATCAAGTTTAAAAAGCACAGAATCAATAAAAAGCCATTAAAAATCAATGTATGAACTGGTTTGCATGCCCTCAGCCATCACTCCTAGGCATTAATGCTCTAATAATTCTCAATTGATATGCACAGAATATGCCAATTTAAATTTATTGGAGTACTTCAAATTTTTAAGTGCTTAACTTTGGAAAAGATTGGCTTTATGGGGCCAAAGCAGTGAAGAATGATCAGGAATGTTTAGAATGCCTTACATTTTCAGTAATTTGAAAGAGATTAAAGGAGTAGACATACGAAATTAAGAATGATTTAAAAATCATTGGATCCATTCGAATTGCTAGAAATGCTTGAATTGCAACTAATATCGGTAGTTAGTACACATGCAGTGAAGAGGTCTATTCTTACATCAATGTCCAAAGGAAATCTCCCACAGCATGAGCCAGTTCTACACGGATACCAAAAAGAAAGAGAACAACTTGCATATTAACAGAAAACACAATAATTCCAAGTGCAAAACAACCCTTACCACCAAAAATTCCCCAAACCTTCCCAGATTAAAATAATTTCAAAAATGTAACAGAATTTGAAATCGACTCTCTGGTTAGATATTCTGGTTGTTATTAATTTTTTATTTCTGGTTGACAATAAAATGTTTTGCAAAAGACTCGAGTGGAAACATCTGTAAACACATAAAAACCCTCAGTGGAGGGAGGGCATGCCATGGTCCCTGTGTGGGCAGATGGGAGCTATGAGGGAGGCTGCAAACCCAGACACTGTGGGAGGCTCCTGACCCCTGGGAAACACTGACCTGTCGTTCAGGCTCCTACTGATTCAGGATTGTCACCTTCAGTTTTAGAAATCCTCTGTAAGTACGGGAGACACAAGATATTTGCTGTATCCCACAGCCTAGCCCGGGAAGGGTTTTGGGCACAGTGCCTACTGTGTTTTTTAAAAGCAAATGCATGGCTGCATTTACTTTTTCTTCATATTCACTCCTGGAAAATATACCTAGAGGGGAAAATTTAAGAACTGGTATTAACAGCTCAGAACCACCAAGATAAAAGCTGGAAAAACAAGGCATTTAAAAGGGTTAAGGTAAAATAATAAACTGTTATTAAGCCTATTAAGAGTTTTAAAACATCATTGTTTATGGCATGATAGAGCTTGGCTTTTTATGGGTGTTTCATTTGTACATTTTACTTATTCTGCTTCTATTTAACGATGCCTTGGATCTCCTCTTTAAAGCCCTCGGTAATGTACTGATTTCATCTGAATCTGCTAACCCTACTTTTAAAATAATGGTGTAACAAAAACAGAGGTCAACATTTCATAACTTTGAACCGCAAGCAAAAAGGCTAAAATTTTATGAAGGTCCTCAAAAATAATACCCATTTCATAAACTATAACATATACAGAATTAAACTTGTGTCTTCATTCAGTATGGGCTGAGAAGGTGAAAGGCACTTTAAAAACTCCACGTCCTTAGTCTGTGCCTGAATGGCCAGCAGCTGCCATGCCCCTGCTGCTGTCCCCTCTCTGCCCTGGGGAGGGCTGTGCCATGTGCTGATGCTCTCAGGGGACCACCCCGCTCACTGCCTGGTGACACAGCCCCCAAAGCCCACTCCTGAATTCAGCCCATGCACCACACCCAAGTCACCAAGACATAATAGAGCAATATTTTATTAATGTTACTAAAATTCTGGCAGGAGTAAACAATCAAGGCTTTATGGATTTTGGGTTGTAATTTAACTTCTTTTGCAGCACTCCTACTCACTGCTGCTCCTCTGCAATTCTTTCTCTGTGTATTACCCTACACTTGCTAGATCTTAGCTGAGGAAAGAAGGGGGAAAAAACCCACAACTTTTATCCAGTGAGACACTTTATCAAGAAAATTCTACAAGAAATTGGTTGTTACCTGCAGATAACAACTGGTTTGTTAGTTAATGGCTAGAGGCAAAGCCAAGGCCAGTTAATGCTCCAGCTGTCCAGTCATTAACTGCAGTAAAGACTGATTTTGAGGAGGTTATTGCCGTGATAAAATATCCTCAAAAGATTATAACAGCAATAGTGTACAGGAAAAAAAAAAAGTATTAGTGGCTATAGTGTGACTGAATGGCTGCATTTGAAAAATTGGTCATTCCCTGGCGGTTCATAACCGATTTTCCACCAGTCAAAAAGCAAGTTGTGCTCTGTTAGGTTTATTGTACAAGGCAATAAAAATATTGGCCAGGTTAAATTGTCAGCATGTTATGACATTAACCATTCTTTTACTGTGCTTAATTTAAGTGTTACTATGATTCATTATGGAAAAAAACTGTCCTTTGCAAGTAAACAGGCATTTCAGCACTGGGAACAGACAGCAATAATAAATCTGAATGCAAAATTAAATTTCACTTGATGGCTTTCCCCCCTCTTCATAATGATCACCTTTTTTTCTTTTTTTTTTTTCTTTATAGAAATACTTTAGAATTCGTGGCTATTTAGTTTGCAAGATTGTCTTCCAAAGTTTGCATTATTGATGTGATGCCTGGCAGCAGTACTCTCCTTAAGAGTGTGACAGCATTTCCATTAAAAAAACCTTTCTGATGGCTCACTTGGCCATCAGAAGTCGCCTTGTGTTTCATTTGGCATGCAGAGTTGCAGACCTCAGTGCAGATCTGAGCCATGTGAGCTGTTCCTCTCTCTCTTGCTCTCCTGCTTAAGGTCAGCAATGCACATGCAAAAAATGTGCACACACGATTTCTGTGCACATGGATCTGTAAATTTGGATCTGTTTGTATTAAATTACAGGGAAATATGCAAAGTTCTGCAGATTTCTATGTTAATTTGCATGCTTTTATCATAAAGTCTATGTGCTATCATAGTAATCTTAATATACATTGACAGACTACACCATAACCACTCCAAAAAGCCATTAGGGTTTATTTTATAAATGTATAATAAGAATCCTTGGTAGATTCAGCATTGCACAACTCAATTTTTTTATTATTATTATTCATTGACACCTGTAACAGAAGAGGAGCCACTGAACTTTACTTCACTAAAGCATCAGACTCATTTTCCACAGAATTTGGAGCAGTTAGGCTGAAATTTTCACTGAAATCTAAGTTACTTAATCCCAAGACACTGCTTTGAAGATTCACATCTAAATGATCCAATAAACAACTTTTGGTGGGATCTACTGGCATCCTGGCTCCTCTGAAAATTATATTTAAGCACTCCAGGGTTTTGCCATAGTTTCAATTTCACTCTTGCTCCAAGAACTGTTCTGTCAGTGAGCCCTGTCCATTGTGATGAGGGATTTTACCAATATAAGTGATGTTACAATTCATCCCATTCTATCAAGGCTTCACAGTCCAAGCAGTCACTTACCACAAAGCCCCTGTACACTGCAAACCCCAGAGTCTTCCACAGTTAAGGTTCAACTTCAACTTCCTACTCGTGCTTAAGGCAATTCTAAAGCTAAATGTTTTATTTTTAAATACTACCATCCTTAGGCATGAGTGAATTGTGAGCTTTTCTGCTACACTGAACAGCTACATCAAATTACCATGTTCAGGCTTTTAAAGTAGTGTCAGAAGAGGCTCCAAGCCTGCACACACCTCCCTGAGAACCTGCTGCAGCAGCACGTGCCAGAAAACAGCAGGGAGCACACTGAGATGACCAAGAAGGTGTGCACAGGTACGAGCTGGCTGGTTTCTGGCAGCCAGGCCCTGGAACCAGTGGAGCTCACTTCACAACACCAAGATGGTCCTCTAATGTGGTGACTCAGTGAAATAAGATTATCTAGTTATAACCAAAAGTTTCTGCAGGTGCATTCATACATGCAAATACATATAATAGGTGTGTATAGGTGGATGCATCTATTTTATATATATATATATAGATGTGTGTGTGTGTGTGTGTGTGTGTGTGTGTGTGTGTATCTATGTATATATATCTGTATAAATATATATATAAAAATAGATGCATTATATATGTAAAAGGTATCCACATATACACATATCTGCATGTGCTTCCATGAGTCCATAGAGACCTTGGAGTACTCAGCATATGCAAGCACCCAGCAGCCCTTCAAGCAGGTGCAGGCAGTACCGTTATAATCACGGGCCCACTTTTGCACAGAGGAGTTAAGGGACTCGCCCAATGCCACGCAGCAAGCCAAGGCAGAAGCCAGGAAAGCTCGTCTGAGCTGCAGTTCAGTCTCCTGGCCTGGTCACAGACTAAGCCTGTATCATGTCTCCCCGTGCTGCCAGCCACGTCCTCTCCTTAAAGAGCAGCCAGTAACCACTCGGCCCTTGTATAAGCCCTGCCACCACGCATAATCAGACACACAGCCTGTCATTGGAATCTATGTCTTATAATTAGGTCCACACAAATGCTGAAACTTCAAAATAGAGTTTAGAAGGGTTTCCAGTACATCTGATGCCACAGGCATCACAGTTCTGCCTCTGGACTTACCAGCTGCTGCTCCAAGGCTTGGGCCAACTGTTGCTGCCAAAGGATACTCAAATGATGTGAGAAACTGGAACACTGAGAAGGGAGTTATTCGTCATCTTTGATGTTGGAACTTCAAGGGAAGCGTGGGCTCCTCTCCCAGCCATCGAGATCAGCCCTACCTTGATGTTTGCTCTGCTGTTGCTACGGCTTAGTTTGATTTTTAGGCATCGGTTGGCTGTAAAAGGGATACAAACATGGCACACCAATCGCTACTTCACTAGAATGGGAAGTGCACAAATATCTTTACAAGTCTGTTCTCTATCGGATTCCAACCCTTTCCAGAAGAACTTACAAATAGATTATTCAATTTAATTTTTTTTTTTACTCTTCAATATGACCTTTTAAGATAAAGTGATTCCAGAGGGCTTCCAGATGACTTGCCATTTTCAGTGCTGATGGCATACAGACACTGCTAGTGTGAAGAGCTGGAGCCTGCAGGGCAAGGACCATCTTGTTCAATATTGCAAGGAACGTAGATTTTACGCAAGGACACCAAAATCAGTTTTTATGCTACCAAAAACTCAGGAGGAATGCTTATATAGGAGATGAATATTAGCTTGGTTTTAAAACTGAATTTTCAACAAAATTTTAATTTAAACAGAGGATTACAGAAAGAAGGGAAGCAGATTCCCTCCCAAACCACTCATAGTCCCATCCTGATGTGTTTTGTTACCATGGCTGTAATAGATGAACTTTTGGCCCTTATAATGTCACATGAGATTCTCTAAAGTCATCTGAAAAACTGTAAAAGGCTCAGGCATTTTTCCTGCAGCCACACCTCCCTCCAGTTTGGATAGGCTGCAGGAAACCAGCCCTGGTGGCACCAGTGGCCACAGCCATTTTTCTTCTGGACTAGGAATCCCTGCCCTGAGATTGAGACACGAAGTGCTCACCATTTCCAGACTGAGGATATGCACTGGCACCAGCACCATTCCCTTCCCCATATCTTCTCAAATCAAGCAATTTCTCTACAATGGCCACCAAAAAAGATACGCTGTTTTTAAAATCCTTTGTAAAATCTGTATAAGACATAAAGTCTTGCAGTTCTCTTCCACTTTAAAAGAAAAAGAAGAGTAAAGCTCATAGTCAAAATCACCTTCAGCCAAACCCCCACTGTCAGACAAGTGCATCATAGTGGATTTTGGATTGATGAACTACTGTATTTTAGTTTTTCTGCCAAAGCAACATGGGTCTCATCAGCAGGAAAGGGAATAGAGTGAGACAGAGAAGAGAGGCAGCACAACACACTGCACCTATGCAAGGGCTGCCAACAGGAAAAAGGGCACTCTCTCGGAGGGCAAAGACACAGATGTACGCGAAGGACAGGCAAAGGCGCGGCAGAAACGTGAGCAGAGGTGGTACTGGGAAAGGCATGTTAGCAGGGAATGCTTCTGGAGGGCTTGGGGAGAGAGAATGCTGGCAAGGACTGAGCAAAAACGGCGAGATTTTCATGCACACACTGAGGCAGCAGAACCAGCTGCACTGATTTTCCAGCAAGTGACCCATGGCACAGGGACAGCTGAAGTGACACAGTGCATGGATGGGCCAGAAGAAAGAGCTTGAGGGAGAAACATTCATGTAGCTCTTGCCACACCCATATGTGTTTTTCATTTTTGACAAGATCTCACATTTTTGAGTTATAACATTTATGAGGATGACCTCATGGGAGAGCAGCCTCCATCCTGGGGGTCTCTGACTCTCCCTGGCTTCCTTTCCATCCTGCTGGAACATCAGACAGCAGCATTTCCCACCTCAGCTGGCACCCTCTGTCCCCCTTGGAAACGCCCTTCCCATGTCCTGTGCTCCTCTAGTCCGGCCTCTGCAACTGCCCCCACCAGCTACCCCTGCACTCTCCCTGGGCTTCTGCACATCCACCAGTAAAATAAAAAAAATTAAAAAAGAAATACACGCTACAGATGGAGTTCATCCCCAAGTCTTCTAGAACTGGGTAGTCCTAGACAGGATTATATCTGTATCATTGAGATCTGTTTGTAGGGCACCCACCACATATCAGCTCCCAAGGCTGCTGAAACAAGGTTTAGGAGAAGTTAATTTTAGTACATGTTGTTTTCTTTCACACAGACACGCACCCATGTGCACACACACGTGCAAATACGCACTTTCAGGGGGAGAGAAAGTTTTAACACTGAAAATTTATTTTAATTTCCAATTTATTTAAGACTTAAAGAGTTTAAGCCAGATTTATTTTGGGTGACAAGTATTTCTTACATTTAAAGGATAAATATTTTCTCCTATATTAACAACATCTCTTCCCTTTGATTTTCTCACACATGTTGTATTTAACTAATAGAGTGCAAATACCAAAACAATGGAATATCCAGGATTAACTCAGCAAATGCCATTAGATTTTGTGCAGGCATAGTATAGAAATGGCACAAAAAACTTGGGATCCTTAAGGATCATTTCCAGTGATTCGTTTTCAAAACTAAGGGATTCTTAATTCTTGAAAAAATCAATATATTTCATAGAGTCATTACATTTTGTACAGTTCTGAAATAATGCCAATTTTGCAACTTAATTTGTTAAAATGATAATAAACGAGAAGGCTGTCACTTGACAGGGAAAAACTATCTCTTTTTTCTGTTATCTGTTTTGCTGTAAGGTTAATTCTTTATATTTTGTATTTAAATTAATTCGGATTTCTTTCATAATAGGGGGCTTACTATATTATGGAATTAGTAAAGAAATGGGCAAAAAAGACAGGAAGAGAAGGAGGGGGAAAGGAGAGGGTAGGAAGAGATCAATTAAATAATTTTTTTGTCAAAAATCAGATATGCACATATTTTAGTTTGGAGAGCATATGCTGCTCTTGATGTGGATCCAAAACTGAGGCAGTGCATTGAACAAAATAAAACCAGCTCTGTAATTATTAACAGAGACATATTCGTGAGGGCCATTTCCTGTAGAAAATGCCACTCTTATTTTCTTTCCTGTATCTTACTCAAATCCCCTCAGCAGAGAAGAGAAGGAAGAGACCAAGTTACAGCTTGTGTTTGAGTAATAAGCCATGACCAGCATCGGATTTTTTTTGTCTATTATCTCACGCCTTGGAATGTTCTGGGTGGCCTGTGGCTGGCCAGACCCACTGGGGGTCTTCTCCCAGTGTATTGGCCACATTCACAAGTTTCAAGGAAAGCAGGAAAGAGAGCCAAATTTGCCACTGGATGCAATCTATAATCACTTTTTGGCCTAGATGACAAAATAATTCAGGCTCCATTGACACAGACACTGCAACCTGCAGGAATAGGCAAAACACAAAGAACAAAGAAGAATAAAGATTGCAGTGTTTTGCTTTAAAGCCACAGAAAAGATATGGGGGATGTGTCTGAAGAAAGGTGATGGTTCAGTCTTGATTTGAGAATTGTTGACCTTCTCGCTTTTGAAGATTTCTTTTTGCACCAGAGCCAAGGAGAAGTAGACACAACTAGTTTAGCAGAAAATCAAGAGAAAATTAACTTCTTGGGCAAATATTTGTAGGATTGGGAAGAGGGAAACAGGCAGGGAAAAAAGTCACTAATCACTAGAATAATAATAAAGCCGTTTGATGAAGCAGGGACAGATATCAGTTCTTGATGACTAAAAGGCCGAATTATGTTTTTGGGATTACAAGTCAGCTGTATGAACATAAGGCTGCCCCTACCCAGCTAGTAGAGATTGAATTTTTAGGAATATTTTCAGAGTAAATTTAAACATTGGGAAAGGCAGATACATACTTTCTAGCTCTTATTTTATACTGATTGTTATGATTTGCTTCTCTTGCTGTCCTATTTCTCTTTAAAGTAGGAGCTAGGAGGATCAAGATTTCTCATAAAAAGCCCAGTGATCCTTTTTGTTTGTTCCTTCATAGGGGCATAAACCACAAACCTGTGATTCTGCAAGGAGTGACCAGGAGCAGTAAGAAATTACAGTACCAGACACCTACAGTAACTTCTTTGACACTGTCCCTCCCCATCACCATGCCACCACCAAATATCTGTGATACCTGCACTTACCAGATGCCACAGGAGGTGTTTGGGTGCCATGGATGGGACCCTCATCCCCTCAGGGGAATCTGAAAAATGCAGATAATTGCCAAGGAGAAGACGAAGGTCTCCCATAAGACCTCCAGGTTCATGGTTCCAAGCTCCTCTCAGTGGGATAAGTGGAAAGATGCACTCACCTCTTCAGGTACATCAGCTTCATGCACCTTGGATCCAATGAGGAAAAAAATCTAAATACACCCAGAAGAACCATGAACATTTCTGTCTGCATGCTGGTTTGATGCACAGGGCTCCCTCCTAAGTCTGAGATTACATTTATGTCAGTACAGGAGAACTCTTTCATTGATGACAGCCTTCTGAAGGAATCAAAATGAGAAACCAACCTTTTTGCTGCATTCAAATTGCCCTAGAAATTTGGACATAGCTCTTAAAAAGGCAAACATTTTAAAAATCCTCCTTTCTGAAGTGCTATTTAATATTATTTACATTTTGGGAGAACCCCACAGCCCCAGTAGGCTCAGAGGGACACTGTATTAGTCATGATGCAAACACATACAAAGACATGACCCCTGCCCCAGAGAACTTTTTATCAGTCCCTAATTAACCTCTTCATGATCCTTGAAGCCAGAATAATCAATGGGTCTCTATTCTGACTTTCAATTCATTCAGCTGGGGAAGGAGGAGGATCTATAGGAAAATTATTTAAAAAAATATGACTTCTAAATTACCTCCTATGTGGGACAGCCCTCCCACAGCAATCCTGAGTCTGCCAAATCACTCCTGTCCTAAATAAGCCAGCTCTCCTTGTACAGCCTCTGCTGCCTGAAAAGGCTCCATTTGTTTTTTACTACTATGAATAGTCAAGAATTCAGTATCACATGAATGGGAAGCTTCTAGAAAACTTAAATATGCTTAATTGAGTTTGATGAATGGCTGACTGTTGCATTGTTATAAGATATACTAACATACTAGAAATATGACTTTACTGTGATTAAGTGTCATGCATAGGATTGAACATGAATATTCTCCACCCTGAAGAAAATGTCTATTGACATACCAGCTAAAAAATCTGGAATTTTCAAAAGGTCCATTTGCTGTCTGTAAAAATTGAGCTCTTAGCAAACCTTAGGCACATCTGACCACTAAGATTTCCAGCTCATGTCTGTACAAACAGTGTATCGAAATCCAAATTGAATGGTTGGGACCGCGCTCTGGCAGTGTCACCCATAACACCTTCCTCCACCCCCTGTTATCATATAAGGATTGCTTTTGTTTGAGGAAAGGAGGCAAGAAAACACTCCTTACGAGCACTCTCAGCGGTTCTGCAGGAGGACAGAGCCGGCTGCCTGCACTGCTGGATGAGTACTTTGGAAGCTTAGCTCAGGAGAAATAGGATGACATTAAGGGCAGTGACTGGGTAGGTACAAGAGCAGGTATGAAAAGAGAGAGGTGGTGTAATTAATTGAAGTAGTGGTGCCCAATGGATTTTAGATAATAGATGTCATTAAGGGTGATTCAGAAGATTGAATTGTACAACACAAATCAGTGTGGAAGCTGTGGAACAAACCAAGTAGAGAGAAGCATCACTTTGCTACTTACAGTAGAGAAGTGTTGGTGTGCTTTGTGCACTGCCATCTCTAAAAGGGACTGAGCTAACAAGAGAGATGATTAGTTTTCTCAGGGCAGAGGTTAAGGATGTTAGCGAGAGGGTTGATATGTTATAGTCAAGAGAACTGGGAATGAATCCTGTATTTGTGCATGTGGAAATTAAATGATAACAGAAAGGCAGCGAGAGATGTTTCAAAAGAGGTTGCACCTGAAAGGAGAGAAAACTACATTTTTGGTACTGTGCTAGTTCTTCATATAAATTCCTAAGTAAATCTTGGCAAACTTGCCCATGCAAATGACTTTTTGGCTGGCACCATTTGCAAATGCCAGATTAAGACAGTGAAATTTACCTGGCTACAGCTTTGACTTAGAGGAGAATATTGCAGAGGAAGCTGGGGGACACAGGGACAGACAGCACATTACATGATTTTGAGGCCAGTTTCATTTTACAGAGCACCTTTGTCCTGCAGGCTAAATAAAATGGGTTACAAGTGTGTGTCAGGCATCAGCAGTGAAGCCAGTGGCAGCCCACGACAGTGATCATGTGCTCAGCA